>NC_092348.1:58889259-59052934 GCF_963676685.1 Mytilus edulis
TTTATATAGTTTCATTAGGAATCTATCTTTTGTTTAGTTTAACGGCCCGCTTTTTTTATATAATATTTTATCTTTGTTATTAATTAATTAATCTAAAAGATAAATTGCCAAAAGTCATATACAAACACAACTTATTAACACCATAGGAAGATCGTCTTCAAAAGTAAAACGTAGATTATATTTTCTTCTTTCAGAATCGATGTTTTCGCTACAATAAGTGAATCTCTTGAAGTCAACTTCAATTCGGAAACTGCAGATTTCCCCAGAGAACAAATTAAAACTGTCATGCACAAGATGATGGCATACAGACAGAATATAGGTAGGCTTAGGTTATTTTTATTGGGTGAAAAATATCAAAATTTAAGAAAAACATGTATCGAATAAAAGGAAACCGTGACATGATACTAACATTGTTTGGAATAAACCTCGGCCATAGGCATGCACATACAAATGTAAGTGATTTCATATATAACAGAGATCAATTTTAAGCAGTCTTTTTATTTTTATTTTTATATAAAAACAATTGAATCGTTTTGTCGATAAGCACTTCCGAGATAATGGCCATTACCATTTTTTTTAAAAATCAATTCAAATTAAACGTTCTGAATGTTCATTGTTTCTCAATCTTTCACTTGTTTTTTTTTTAAATTTGATATCAATAAGTTCTGAGTTACATGTGTTCTAACTCAGAGAAGGATGAAGGTTGTCATTGATGGAGAGGAATCTGAAGAAGCTACAGTGGACTCAGGAGTGCCACAAGCTAAGGAACCGTACTCGGCCCCCTTCTCTTCCTCTGTCATATCAATGATCTCCCAGACTCAGTAAAATCAACTGTTAGACTTTTTGCTGATGATTGTCTGCTGTACAGAAATATAAAAACACAACGGGACCACACACTGTTACAACAAGATCTGGTTAGCCTAGAAAAATGGGCCAAAGACTGGGGTATGCGCTTCAATGCAAAGAAATGTTACATCCTGAGCATTAAGAACAAAAGCCAGAAGTTCTATACCCTTGATGGACACATACTCCAACAGGTCAAACACAATCCATACCTAGGACTACAGATATCGGACGATCTGAAATGGACCACCCACATTTCAAATGTAACTAAGAAAGCAAATTCTACACTAGGCTTTCTTAGACGAAATCTAAGATTCTGCCCAAAAGACTGCAAGAAAACAGCATACATTTCATTGGTGAGATCTACGATGGAATACGGGGCAATTGTATGGGACCCTTATACATCAAACAACATCAACCAATTAGAAAGAATACAAAAAAGAGCAGCTCGATTCATCACAGGGGACTATAAATCAAGAGAAGAAGGATCGGTCACCAAAATGCTAACAGTACTGGAACTTGAAAACCTACAATCCAGAAGAACAAGCCAAAGACTGGTATTTCTGTACAAAGTGGTTGAGGGTTTGGTCCCAGCTATCAAACCTGACGAATTTTTGGTAAAAAGCAAAACCAAAAGAACAATCAAACCGACACGCTTTGTAGACTTTGAGAGCACAAACATAGTGAACAACTCAGTTAAAAACAACTCAAAGGCAATTGAAACTACAAACTGTAAAACTGAGCAATTTAAAAACTCATTCTTTGTCAAGACTGTGATTCACTGGAACCAACTGGAAGAAGAAATAGTGTGCGCCAAATCAGTTGAGAGCTTCAAAACAGCTCTACAACGCCGACAATAGGCGCTCTCTCTCCCGTCGAGTAAAAGCCAGTATTGGTACCTTGGACGTAACGATACAGATACAGACAGATACAGACATGTGAAAACTGATGATTAAAAGAGACACGTTGTTTATATATTCTAGCAGCACATTCATTCGAGCAACTTGCATGATTTTTATTTTTCCAGAATTTCCAGAAATAAACAAGTTGTTTTATTTACTGACTGAAATGGTGTTGGGTGTTGTTGGAGCCCACGAGACAGCAAGCAATAGTAGTACGAAGAAGTCCGTTGCTGGAAGAATCCAGAACAAGTTCGTTAAACTAATTTCTTCATCTGACAGCATTCTGCCAATTCCAACGTAAGTTATTTGATTTAGATAGTACAACCTTTATAAATGTTTTCTTGTATTCTTTGCCAAATAAAGGCTCCATTACACAAAAGGGATATTTTGTTTTCTCATTCTATAATAGAAATAAATGTATCTATTCATAACACATAATCACTACACGCAAATGTAAAAAAGCAAAGTAACAACGTTTCGTCGCTGTTCTTTATCTAAAGGTCACAGTGCTCAAGGCTTTTAACACAGTCAAGAAGGTCTCCAGCACGATTTGAGAGTGGAACTCTTTGCTTAATGCTAAAACACATTTTTGTTAAACAAGAAAAGAAACAATTTATCTCTTTAATTGAAAAGACAATCTACATATATATGCATATACAAATTTTATACAAACGTATACTGTTCTACGATTAAAGACATTAAAGAAAAGTTTTGAACTCCATGCGCTTTGTAACGAAATTTCATAATTGATTGCATATTTTCAGATTTGATCAGATAAAAACCGAAGAATACCAAACACAGATTGACGAAATGCAAAAATTAAGGAGAGCTCACACTTATTTGTATAAGGAACTTCAAAGACAACAAGAGGTAATTTTACAGCATACACTACATTTGTACTATTTCACAAGTTATAAGTTTAATAAAAATGTTTTCAACTAATCTATTCAAAAGTTGTATAATACTTGAAAATTTTTGCTCAAATGAATTTTGCGGCAACGTTTTTGAGACCAAAACCGCAGCCATAGTAACTATTGTTCTCCAATCTCCCATATTAAAACAATTGTCGATATTTGTCAAACTACATACATTTGTTTCTATACTTTTTAATCTTAGCACATCGATTTGCAGAAGTTGAAAAAATAAAGGATGTGTTTTTTGTTATATGACTTACAACTAGAACTAATCTTTAAGTTACTTCATTTTCAAGATGTGTTGGATTGCCAACAGTAAAGTACAGAAGTACGAGTTATGCCTGAAGACTGCCAAACTGTCACGAAACCATTTGGCGGACAAACTGTCCAGCAAACATCTTAAAGCTCGCGATGACAGCATAACACAGTTGCAGACGACGCTTAATTATAAAATACAGAAAGCAGAAGATTCAAACCAGAGATACCAAACTTTGCTGACAAAAGAGAAAGTGACTAGAAATGCTTTGAAATTGGTTAGTTTAACAGAAAAAATTAAGAGATCAAAACAATTTTTGAATATTCAAATTTTTATCGTTTTAAAAGAGTCAATAATCAATCGCAGACGACAATTGTAATTTAAAAGACTGTGTAATGTACGAACTGTATATTCTGAGCAAAGAACAATAAATTATAATGTATTTGAACTTTCACTCGCAGATACTATTATTGGCAGATTACAAGTATCATAACGTTATCTTGTTAATTTTTAATCCATTTAGTAAGGCTGTGTTAAATAGTTTGTTTATACGACATTTTTAATTATATATTATCTAGCTTGAAAGAGACCTATTGGACGATATACGATTCAACTTAACAGATCGTATTCACAGTGGATTGCTCTCTATGAAATATATTCTTACAACACAAACAAACATGTAAGTTATTTCATTTAATGTGTATACATGTGTTGTATTAACGAGTGTAAGTGGCAATAAAACGGTTGTCAATGGGACAGCACTCCTACAATATAGCAAAATAAAAAGGACACTTAATTGTAGTATCAAGGGTAGAAGTTAGGTGTCCTTTTAAGGTAAATTGTATGTTTTCGGCTCTTATTTTAAAACAATGGAACGGGAAGTGTCAATATAATACTTTCAGGGTTAACATTTTAGAATTATTTGAATACTGGTAATACACAAATCTTGTAGTGATTATTTTATTATTCATTGGTTAAGAAATCTGTGATAATTATTGTAAAAGGACACTTTCTTCCCTTTATATGTCAACTAAATCGGGACAGCCCAAATAGGAAAGAGGCAAAGTTGTAAAAAAAAAAAATCTTTTTCATGTAAGCGATCCAATAATATTTCTTAGAAAAAGAATAACAAACCATTATTTCTTTTATTGATTTATGTAAAGGTTTTTTTTTTAATCTATCTATGTTTTTATTGATTAATATATATTTCGATTGCTTTATTAATGTTTTGATTGGGTTATCTTATATACCCGTAAACCGGTGCATTACGTTTGCGCGCATGACCACTACATTTCCGCGAAAAAATCATTACGTTTGCGCGCAGCTTTTGATTACAATTGCGCGCATTTTTTGACAGGTAAACCCAGGTAAAATACAGGTAATAATACTTATTTATTTACCCTGCTCACCAACGGTGAGGTGGAAGTGGGATTTCGAGCAAGATAATTCCGTTTTATTTTGCACAAGCACTAAATCCTAGAAATCTATACAGATAAAATTGTTAAAATGCTTAAACATAGCTAATCTTAAAAAAGGTGAAGGTATAATTGATAAATTCATTACTTCACATGTTGTTACGTGCCGAAACTCCATGTTTGTGCCTTGGTGTAACTTTAAAAAAATAACTTAAATTATTTACTAATTTTAAAAACGATCACTATTCATTGAAACACTTTTTATTCTGAATTAGTTGATGCTTTACCAGCTTAAAGTACCAATTTTAATTTCTTAATTTCTTAAATTTTAACTAACCTCACCTTAGTACATCCTTAAGCTATACTACGGAGTTTATAATGCTCACTTTTAAATTTGTTTTACAATTTTATATGAACAAATTATAATTTGAATTAAGAAATATTTTCAAAATTAATAATTGATAGTCATGTTTATTATGAAAATGAAAAATATATATAGTCAATTGTAATTTAATTTAAATTTTTACCTGAATTTACCTGTAAAATGAATGCGCGCAAATGTAATCAAAAGCTGCGCGCAAACGTTAAACATTTTAATCCCCAAATGCGCGCAAACGTAGTGCGCCACCGTTAACAGTTCACTGATTGACTTTTCTTTTGTCTTGTAGACTGTATGAAGTACTTCCACACGTTGACGACTTTGACTGCAGATTGGCTGCAGAATCAATCATAGAGAAACTTAGTTCCAAATACCAGTTCAGTTCACCACAGGTAGTTTTTAAAACAAAATGTGTTTCTATTGTAGTTTTGAACATTAACATTTGCCTTATTCTTTCGATCGGTAGTCTACCCTGTTTACATCAATACAAAATCTTCAATTTCACAAACCGTTGAAACGTTAGGTTTCCTTTCCTAAACTAAAATAAACACCAATTTAAAGATTACAAACTGTAAAATGGAAAATAATCTTTTTTAATCTCTTGTTGTTCTATTTTGTGCATACATTTGTACATATTGGACTATGAATCCCTTAAAAATTGTTTTGTTATGTTTTGCGCATACATGTACATATTGGACTATCCCTTGAAAATTTTGTTTTTCTATTTTGCGTATACATATTGGACTATCCCTGAAAAATCTTCTTGTCCTATTTTGCGAATACGTTTTGAACTATTCCTTAAAATCGATCTCTTCTTATACATACGTTTCGTTAGTCTTGTTGGCAATATTGATTAAAGTAAGAATTTTTATGTAGGAATTCCAAGCTGCAAACGGATTTAAAGTCAAGCTTCCAGATATACAATATGTTAATTACAAATCTGACATGCAGATAACGAAAGAACAACCATCTGATCTGACAAACGAACAACGCAATAACAATAGTAAGTCAGTTGTTTTAATTTGTAACGTAAATTTTGATTGAATAACGCCAAACATTTCTTCAAAAATACTTCGTCAGTTTCAAATTGCGACGGTCTTTCTCATAAAAGGGAGGCGATATATACCAAAGGGATATTCAAACTCAAAAGTCCAAAATAAACTGACAGCACCTTGTCTAAAAAGGAAAAAAACAACGACAGGCATACAAATAATAGTACACAAAACACAACATAGAGCCAGAGCAAATCTGTCAAACAAAATACATCATAACTACAATATTCTTTAGACATCTGAGGTTTCCATTCGCCCAAATTGCCACACTGATACACTATATTTGTTTTTACTATTGGACAATTTCAATTATTTCTAAAAACGTTCCAAATATTTCATTTTGCAGACACCAATTGCCAAGACAACCAGTTCAATTTTGTAAGCAACACTTATGTGAAGACAAAGGATTTGTCAAAGAAAACAAACGAGTGCCTTGTCAAAATCAAAGAAGGTAAAGTTATTATAATGGGTTTTAATAATGTTTATGGACATTACATGCAATTTCAACAATTTTAAAGAAACATAAGAAGATACAGCTATATCAATAATAGAAATAATATGACGTACCAGGTTATATTTATTTTTAGAAATACCTCTCCAGTTGTTTGCTCCAATATGAAAAAAAAGTAATAGCTCTATGAATAAGACGAGATGTGGCTCAATACGTCAATTAGACTGCAATCCAAATTATAAATAAGACCAGGGGCGGATCCAGCCATTTATTAAGGCGAGGTTCCCAATCCAGGATAAAGGGGGTACCGATAATGTGTCTCCTTTCAAAAATATTGTTCGTAAAAAAGGTTGGTTCCAACACCCTACCCTAGATCCGCCACTGAAGACCCAGGCCAAACGTTTATAGTCAACGGTTCCATAAGACACGTAGTGTCTATATGAAATGTCATGTATCAGAGGAATAGGGCAAATCATTTCATTCCTATTTGACAAATGTTTGATTAAAATGTAAACTGATGTGCGGGTTACGCCAACGAAACAGCAACCAAACGACACAAATCAAACAAAAGAATAATGACATTATAATATGTATAGGATTTTCAAGTACATAATTGAACTATAATATACAAAATTAATTATAAAAAAATCAAAAATCAAACCAGAGGACAGTGTTTGGCATTTTGTTGTATACAATATTGGATTTTTTTCTCAGTTTTATGAACACAGAAAAATTTACCTCGAATTTTGTTTTCAGGAATGATTGTAAAGTTGAAGGTCGCTACAGACGAGTCAGAAGTTGCCTTTGGATGGTATAAGACAAACCCATGGAGTCAAAAGAGATGGGGATTCTTTTGCAAGACTACAGAAAACATGAACTAAACATAACCACAGTGGAAAATGGTCATAACTACAAGTGTACTTTGATCATGTTTCAATATTGAGTAGTATCAGTACACGTGTTCCGGTCTGTGTAATTGAGAAAATGTGTGTAGGTGGAAACGAAGGGAGTTTGTGTGAGAGAATGTATGTGTAAGTTTGAGCGAGTTAGTAGTATGGAAAAGTGTGTGTGTGTGTATGTGTGATCAGAGATTACAAGGAATTAGAGGTGTTTGTGCTGTATGTTATTGTTGAATATATTTGAGTTGATGGAAGCTATAATTATAATTTATTAAATAATTATTTTTCGAATTGGTTTTATACATTATTTAACAATGAATTTCTATTTGTACCGAGTTTTCTTCATTCTGTAAAGTGCTAAACTAATCAGTATGTTTCTTCTTAATCTAAAAGGGTAATGATCTCACATTCATGTTTCTTGTCTCTTTCCTTTAATATCAATAATAAGTAACAGTATTTTTCTCAGATAGAACAAGACTATGACAGCCTTCTGCGATGCCTTGCAAAAAGTAAAATTTATACATTGTCGATGCAATTTCTGGATAATCTTTATCAGTTGACTTGCAAGCTCTAAAACCACGATTCAACACTGAGGTTGTGAGTTCGAACCCTGCTCGTGCGGGTACACTCGACTCTTATCTTAATTGACTAGGATTGTTAGTTTTCCTATCCAAGAGACGATGGACACTCCGGCTTCTTCCACCAATAAAAACTAGCCGCCACGAAATAGCAAAATCTAAAACCATGGACAACAGAAGATGTATTCATTAATTAACCGGGTTTGCGCTAACATGAGCAACATGACTGGTACCAAAGGTGGAGCAGGCAGGATCTGCTTACCCTTCTCCTAATTACTAGAGATCGCCCCCAGTTTTGTGAGTGGGTGCGTGTTGCTCAGTCTTTGTTTTAAGTGTTGTGTTTTGTGTACTATTGTTTGTCTGTTGGTATTTTTCTTTGTTTTTTAGCCATTTCGTTGTCGGTTTATTTTCGTCTTATGAGTTTGAATGTCCATCTGGTATCTTTCGATTCTCTTTTACACTTGGTAAATGATTGTATTTGATTATATCTTTATAAATAAGGAATGTGTTGTTAGTTCCAGGTCTGCGACCATCTAATTATCATTTAAACAAGTCTAGACACGGATTTCGAAACATATTCAGAGAGATTTATTTACCGTAAAGACATAGGTCTATGCTTACCATGTCTATCCAAGCAGGGAGCTACAATGTACATAATAAAAACAAACAACAGAGATATTTGAATTTGCGAGTCAACATACCCCAGTATGACTCGTTTCTTGAAGATTAATATTGCTCTGTGATATCATGAAAACCTAGTTTACGCTAGTTAAGATTTGTTCGGAAAGAATTTTAATTTCCTTCATGGGGATGTACTATCTTATGGAATGTGTTTTATTGTACTCAATTTGATATATATGCGCGTCTTTAGAGTGATGTCTCGAATTTTAATGAACTTTATATCTTCATTACTGAAAATATTTTAGCACATATATATATAAAATAAGTATGTAAAATATTTTACTTAAGTTTATCCCGAATATTCTGCCAACAGGAATTTGAAAATAAGGGGTGTTTATAATAATACTATGTATAAAGCTAACACGTTTAGGAGTTGACCTTCAAATCTTTCTTTTTGTTCCAATTGACTTCCTGTTACAGTTTATTTAAACATTCTATAACATTGACAAACAATTATTGTATGTCTTTCATGAGAAGGAATAACAATGTTTTTGGTCAATCACTGTGTATGGTTTACACCACTGGGTCGATGCCACTGCTAGTGGACGTTTCGTCTCCGAGGGTATCATCAGCCCAGTAGTTAGCACTTCTGAATATCAATTGTATGGTCATTTTTATAAATTTCCTGTTCACAAAACTTTTTAGTTTTCGAAAAACTAAGGATTTTCCTATCCCAGGAATAGATTACCTTAGCCGTATTTGGCACATCGTTTTGGCATTTTGGGTCCTCAATGCTCTTCAACTTTGTACTTGTTTGGCTTATAATTATTTTGTTCTGAGCGTCACTGATGAGTCGTATGTAGACAAAACGCGCGTCTGGCGTATTAAATTATAATCCTGGTACCTTTGATAACTATTTACACCACTGGGTCGATGCCACTGCTGGTGGACGTTTCGTACCCAAGGGTATCACCAGTCCAGTAGTCAGCACTTCGGTGTTGACATGCATATTAATTACATGGTTATTTTTTTTTTTAAATTTCCTGCAACAAAACTCTGAATTTATCGAAAAACTAAAGATTTTCTCATCCCAGGAATAGATTACCTTAGCGTATTTGGTACAACATTTGGAATTTTGCTTCCTCAATGCTCTTCAAATTTGTGCTTGTTTGGCTTTATAATTATTTTGATCTTAGCGTCACTTATGAGTCTTATGTAGACGAAACGCGCGTCTGACGTATAGAATTATAATATTGGTACCTTTGATAGCTATTTCTTAAAGAGGGATACACATTTAATGTTTCTGGGGGTAAATAAAAAGAAATACCATATATCGTTCATGTAAAACTTGCGCAATTGGATTTTGAGAAGCTCTCAAAGGGTTACAATGAACGGTTTATTCCTTGAATGCCAACATCCTTTGATCTACTTACAAGTAGCTAGATCTAGTTCGTTTTTGCCAAGTTGTTGAAAATCATTTTTTGCTGTTGCTGCTTGAACAAATATGGATTCTCTTAAAATGAAACTTTGAAAAGTGTTGCATCACAAAGTCAACATGTGCATATTGTCAGGAATTCCATTTTGTACAAATTCTACATTAGACTCTTTGGACTTTGATGTTTCTTTTCAATATTTCTATAGTTGTGTGTGCTGTAATATCCTCCCATATTACTTGATCGGATTTGTTGAAACTTTGTATCTCGTGTTAGATTACTATGTTTTATTTTGTCCAGTTGTTCAGAATATTTTTCTTGATTATAATATTACACCCTTTTGTATTGTAAGTTCATATTAACTATTAACTAAATTAATCAATTAAAATGATATGGAATTAAATGAATCTCTAATATCCCTTTTTAAGTTTGAAATAATTGAATATAACTAAAATTACATTAATATTTCTAATATGTCTTAAGTTAATAAACATTTCCATTTCCAAAATATCTTTTTTTTAATAAAAAGTAATAAAAATGTTTTAATTTTCTTTCTTTCTTTAAAATTAATAATAATTTCAACCCCAAAATCTACTATTTTTTCTTACTAAAAAGTGATAGATTGTTGCAATTTTATCAAGTTCACTAATTATTTTTAACAGTTTGATACTTATAAATACATTTAAATAGTTATAAAAACACCAAATATCATAATAAAAATCAATTGAAATATTTGTGTTGGCGTTTAAGGGTAACATATAAAATGTTGGCATTCGAGGAAGACACCCAATGAACGCGTTTCTATGACATATAGCGGAGGATTAAATTATGTCCGGCATCACTACAAATGCCCTAAAAGGAGAATGAACATCAATTTTGTCTTAACCAATGTTCGGTTTTATCCTTGTAATTGATTTTCTTGTTATGGTACTGTCTCTGGATTTCGATTCGTGGTTCTCTGTTAGATATATATTATAAATATCCTATACATTTGGCTATCTATTTATTTAACAACAATGTCATGACATAGGTAACATCGTAATCATCAGCATGAATATTAAAGGGCGAAAACGTAAATAATCAATAATATCTAGATTAAATACATTTTAAAAGACATTTAACTTACATGACAAAATCCTTGATTTAATGTTTAAAATGTTATAAGGTATATGCTGTATATTTTTATGTTTTTAATATTCATTACTGTATATGTATGTTGTTTTTATATATATTAGTATTTATCGTCTCTCATGAGTCTGTACATATTGGCTTAATACATGTATAGAAAAATGTGTCTTTTATAATTGTATTGTGTAATTGTATTCATAAGGCGAGACGTACAAGTAAATAAAATATTTATTTGAATTGTATATAAATTAATATTTACTAGAACTTCAATAATGACATGCATTCAACACGATTAAAATAAATGGTCGAGAGAGTTTTTGATGGAGAGCTTATAAAAAAATATATTGCACGCATGAATGTGCTTTTCCTTTACTGGTTTTTGTTGCACGTTCGTATATGATCGTATTTGCACCGTCACGTGATGCTGTTGTTACACAGACTAGTTCGTGCCTTTCCTAAATCATGAATCTCATCAGATTCAGTGCTCGTCTTTTTGTTATATTTTTGTCAGTTATGATTCTCCGAGCGATTAAGACCTATTATACAATTCAAAATGGAAATTGGGAATGTGTCACAGTGAAAGAGACAACAACCCGACTAAAGAGCAGAAATAGCCTGAGGCCACCAATGAGTCTTCAACACAGCGATAAAATCCCGCACTCGGATCAGGCTTTAGCTAACCCGAAACAAACGTGTACATGTTTAATGAAAATGGACGTCACATTAAACTCCGAACATATAAATGAACTACAATTAAAAAGAAACATACAAGACTAACAAAGGTCCGAGGTTCCTGACTTGGGACACTCAGGCTAAAAAATTCGTCGGGATTACACATGTACTTTATGAGATCTCAGCCCACCATCTATACCTTTAGCCAAATAAAATAAACAAACACACAGCAATACGTACAGTAAAATTCAATTTTATTATATATTTTAAACAGACACTTGGTGAAGGTTTGGTACCATCAAAACATTTAAGCCCGCTGTTATTGTTTGCACCTGTCCTAAATCAGGAATCTGATGTTCAGCAGTTGTCGGTTGTTGATAAGGTTCATAAGTTTTTCTCGTTTTCCGTTTTTTATATAGATTAGACTGTTGGTTTTCCCGTTTGACAAGTTTTACACTAGTAATTTATGGGGCCATTCATAATAGCTTGCGTGTGTGAGCCAAGGCTCCTTACTTTTATAAGACGTGACTTAGATGGAGAGTTGTCTCAGTGGCACTCATACCACATCTTCTTATATCTACTTATCTATTATTAAAAACAGAATATTGATTACATGTTTTTTTTTGTGCCGACTTTGAGCTGTTCAAATGTCGTATACAAATTTTAGACTCACACCACCTTGTAACAAAAATAAAAGAATCTTATAAAGGGGGGAGGGGGGGCAAATATTAACCTTTTCTGTAAGTAAAAGATGTGGATCTACATTAAGGACACATTTATGTGTCTGAATAAATACTGTTGGCCTATCATTTATGAATTCCGTTAAATGCCAGTCAGAAACCTTTAAGTCAGTGGTTGTCACTAGTGTCTGTCTGTAATGTATAATTTTCGTTTGTTTTTATACCCCCATCCGGAGAAGGGGTACACTGTTTCCCCCCACTGTCTGTTCGTATGCATGTGCGTCCAAAGAACTCAGCGTCGCATTAATTTTTCCAAGGAATTATAATAAGAAACCAAAATTTCCTGATTTCTTTTTTTCAAAACCCATGAGAACATAACAAATTGTGAGATGCGTTTTCAGATTCGTCGCCCATCAATTACCTGTAACATGAATACTACTATATCTTAACAAATATTGGACTGGTATAAAATTGTCTTGGAATTTTTCTAGGGAACAAGTCTACAAATAAGAACTTTCCGAATTCTGTTGTCAGACTTCATGACAACATACCAAACCACGTGATGTGGTTTCAGATTTATCATCCATCAACTTCCTGTTAATCGTCATGCTGATATATTCTTAAACATAATGATAATCTATGACATGTGTGACACATTTCTTAGTTTCTAAAATCCAGAGCCCCCTCCCCCCTGCAATTTACATTTTTAGTCAATTTCTCCTTTAACGAATATTTTAAGCGAGGGTATAGAGAGTTACAAAAAGCTACATAGTTACACTTGTTGTATCATAAATTATGCCGTTTGTTTCTCGTATGAATTGTTTTACATTTTGTAACATTGGGGCTTTTTATTAGTCATTGAATTGTATGAGTTTTTATGTTGTTCAAAGGCCGTATAGTGACCTATAGTTGCATTTGTCCACGTCATGTGGTTTTTGGTGGATACTGTCGCTTCGGTAATCTCATTATTTTCATAAGATAGAAACAACAACATATTTGAAGGTCCTACACATTTTGAGAAGAGGACAACATCCAAATAATAGTAAGAAAATCAATATAATCGGTACCCCTCAACTTTTTACAACAGTTGCACTTGCGCAGTCGTGCTGTCAGCAGATGCTGCCATACAAACATTGTTACGCATACGATTTCATGCAAACAAGTTTTTTCCTGATTAACAAAAAAGTATCACAAACATGATATGGCCTTCTTTTACAAGATAGGTCAGCCTCATATTGGCTATGATGACAAACACATTTGCCAAATGTAAGGGAAGGTAATGATGGTAGGGATATTTTCTAAGCATCAGCTAAAAGGTGTCATTAACTACAAAAATACAACGTGACATTTAATATGTGCACCCTTAAATAACAAATTGCCGATTGAAACGTATTGAGAGAAAACCGTGTTTGCCATCTATGTAAAAATTGACAATTTGGTGACGAATATCACTATATACATGTATTTGAATGTACTTTTTTCGAACAATGTATTTATCCTCCTATTTTGTACAACGACATAATACATTCAAATTCTAGGAACTTATGTCGAATACACGATAACCAGTCCTAAAGAAATTTTGTTTATTTATACAAAATATTAATACTTTTGTTTGTCCTACTGGCCATTGCCTTCTGTAACCTCTCTCCTTGTTTTGTATATATTGTAAATAGTTATTGTTGTTATCTCTGTACTAATATAATACATTGTTTTTATGAGAATAAAAGCACATAAAGACATTAAGGGCCAGCTGAAGCACGCCTCCAGGTGTATGATTTTCTCGTTGTATTGAAGACCCAGTGATGGCCTTCAGCTGTTTTCCGCTCTTTAGTCTGGTTGTTGTCTCTTTGACACATTCCCCATTTCCAGTTTCCTGGTCTTTATTATGATCACTCTTCTTTATTATGATGAGTATTCTTTATTATGATGAGGTAAAATTTTTCGGTTCTTCAGTACCCGTATCATATGCAATGAAATTTTAGCAACTGACGAAGAAATGGGGGATTCATCCATGGAACATGTATTGCAAGATTTAAATCTCAAAGCGTACACTAAAACATTTATTGATGAAAAAATAACGCCTGGGCGATATTGTCTGCAAATTGTCATCTCATGAAATGGAAGCTTTAGGTGTTTCAAGCAGGGCAGACATGATGAGATTACGGACAGAGTGTGTCAAGTACGGAACTGACAAGCCCCAAAGCGTCCGGTCTCAGTGTGGTCCTTCAAACTTTGACATTCCAAATTCAATCCTGGAAAATTTTCTTGAAAATGGATGCGAAGTATCTTACATTTCCAAACTCCTAACGGTACCCCAAAGCATTATTTACCGCAGGATGGCAGCATTTGGATTAAGCAAAAAGAATTTTTCACAAATAAGTGACAATGAACTTGATGTAGAACTTGGCAAAATTTTGAAAGATTTTCCTTTGTGTGGAGAAAATCTCTTGAAACAGATGCTAATTATAAAAAAAGAACTAGAGTGCCGAGGTGGAGATTAAGAGAAAGCGTCCATCGAATGGACAGTCGTGGTGTCCGTGAAAGACAAACTGGGAGACTTCACAGGCGGGTCTACAACGTTATGGGACCAAACCACTTTTGGCACATTGATACCAATCATAAACTTGTCCGCTGGCGATTTGTTATTGTGGGAGTGATCGATGGTTTTAGTCGACTGATAATGTTCAGAGGCGGATTTAGGGGGGGGGGCCAGGGGGCCCGGGCCCCCCCTTTTTGGGAAAAAAATTGGTTGCTTATATAGGGAATCACTGAAGCGTGACTAGAGCGGGCCCCCTCTTAGGTCAGTCAGTGGGCCCCCACTTATGAAAATTTCTGGATCCGCCACTGATGTTTTAAAGTGCACTGATAACAATATTTCTGAAACTTTATTTCAATGCCTTTTATCAGGAGTAGACAAATTCGGCATTCCGAATCGAGTCCGATCTGATAAAGGGATGGAAAATGTATCTGTGGCAGATTTCATGTTGTCTAAAAAGGGCCTCGATAGTCTGATCACAGGGAAGAGCACACACAACCAGAGGATTGAGAGACTATGGCGAGATGTATATGATGGAGTCTTAAGTTTTTTTTACAACATGTTTTACCACATGGAAGATCAGGGCATTCTTGATCCACTAAATCAGATCCATTTAGCTACCCTCCACTATATATTTATATCAGAAATTAACAAAAAAACTAGAATTTTGGCGAGACGCTTGGGCTGGCCATAGACTTCGTACCGCAAGATCTTCACCGTTGAATTTGTGGACATCTGGGCAACTGCAGAACCCAGTTGGGCTGGATGGTGCAGCAAATCTTCAAAATTATGGAGTTGAAGGATTTGTTGATCAACATGACGTTGAAGATGGAGAACGACCCATTTTTACATCTCTTGCATACTTGATAAACGAACAGTGTGGAGATATTATTGCCCAAGAATTTATCAGGAATGGCAATAACTTTGGAATAGATGATTTTCTAAGGTGTTTAGAAATTGTAGAAAGATACAACTAGAATAAATATCACTAATACTGATTGTAATTATTAGCTTAGTTACTTTGTATATAAATATTTGTAATTAAAGCTGGTTTGGTGAACAAAAATGTATGTTTAATTTTGTACATTACTGATAAAAATGTACATATAACTGAAAAAAATAAAATCACAAAAATACTGAACTTAGGGAAAATCAATTCGGAAAGTCCATAATCACATGGCAAAATCAAATAACAAAAGGCATCAAAAACCAATGGACAAGAATTGTCATATTCCTGACTTGGTAAAGGACTCATTGAAAAAGGAAGAGATATCCATGATTTTGTACAACAACAAAAAAACAGCTGAAACAAAAAGTCACACATGAGCTAATATTGGGAAACATGTTCCTCTGGAAATCATTTTTAGGTGAAAGAAAATTCCTTCATTTATATTGATATTGTCTGCTTATTTATACACCCATCATTCAGTATTAAGCAGATAAGTACAACAAGTTTAGTGATCCTATGTGCAAGATATGCCCTTGGCATGAGTTTTATATGACCAGAAGCACCGATATGATAGAGGTCAACATGGTCAAAGGTCAAACTCAATGTCATAGTGACCAAGTTTTGGTTTCTGACAGATTGCCTTCCCATGATGCATCCATAAATCAAGTTTGGTCAAGGCTGAATGATATACGAGATATGCTCCGATACAAAATTTCCACGGACAAGGTGAAACTTCGTTTGTGTGAGTCTAATAATTAAGTGTCCATTTTTGGAAACTGGTACACATGTATATAAAAAAAAGTAAAAACACAAAAATACTGAACTCCGAGGAAAATTCAAAAAGGAAAATCAAAAATCAAAAGGCAAAATCAAAAGTCCAAACACATCAAACGAATGGATAACAACTGTCATATTCCTGACTTGGTACAGGCATTTTCTAATGTAGAAAATGGTGGATTGAACCTGGTTTTATAGCTAGCTAAACCTCTCACTTGTATGACAGTCGCATCAAATTCCATTACATTGTCAACGATGCATGAACAAAACAAACATACTCAAAGAGTAAAAATGTCAAATATATAATATATACCAGTATTAAAATGGCTTAATACTGCAATCACTTAACCTAGACATCGACTGTTCAAAGCCAGTGACTAATAGTATTTGTCCTTTATCCTGTCCTTTGTTTTGTCCTTTATTTGTCAGCAATTGGCTGATTGTCTGCGTGGACTTTTTTTTAATATGGATTGTTTTCTGTTAAACTTTTCTTTTTAAATCATTCAACTCAGAAAAAAATGTTTTGATCCAATTGAAAACAACATCATGATGCAACAGAAAACATTTATTAATACTTTTGAGTGCAAAAAAAACAATATCTAACTCAACATTTAACATACATTAAACTAATTGCAAGAGAAGAAATACATAAAATATAAAATTAAAATGCAAGATAGCTGACTAGAAAATAATACAATAGCTGTTCAAAACAGCAGATTCAACTGGCTGCTGAAACTTGACAGGTGTTTGTCTTAGTAAAAGTTTGGACACAGCATTAGTGTGGATACAGCATTATTTTGCATACTAAATTAGTATGGCTACAATATTAGTTTTGATCCTGTTGTTACCCCTTTTTGCTGTTCAGTATATTATAACTTTAATAAAGAAGATTTATCATAAAGAAGAGTGATCATAATAAAGAAGAGTGATCATAATAAAGAAGAGTGATCATAATAAAGAAGAGTTATGATAATAAAGAGTGATCATAAAGAAAAAGCGTATAATGACGTAACCACAGCATATAATAAAAAACCCACAGCATATAATAACAAACCCACAGCATATAATAACAAACCCACAGCATATAATAACAAACCCGCAGCATATAATGATAAACCCACAGCACATAATGACGGAACCACAGCACATAATGACAAACTCACATCATATAATGCAAAACCCACAGCATATAATAACAAACCCACATCATATAATGCAAAACACACCATCACATAATAAATACTATCACATAAGACAGTTATGGCGTTCCATATTTGAACATCAAATATGGATATTTTCTTATCATATACATATTAGTATATATATTCACACTTCATTTAGTGATCTTGCACATCAAAGAATTACATGTGCACATCATATAAGTATCTTTGCACATCATATACGTATATTTGCACATCATATAAGTATCTTTACACATAATATAAGTATATTTGTACATCAAATAAGTATCTTTGCACATCATACAAGGATATTTTCACATCATATAAGTATCTTTGCACATCATATAAGGATATTTGCACATCATATGAGTACATAAAGACCTCAATTTAGTATGGTTTACCACCATAAAAGGATGTTGGCGGCAAATCATATAAGGATATGTGCGCATCATATAATTTAAAAGGTGATTTTTGTTAAAGTTGGGCATCACACGGCTTTTAGTTCTTTTTATCAGTAAAACAAAATTTCTAATAGTCCTATTGACATTTAAAAGAATTGTTTGCGAAATGACCGAAGCTGTTCCATTGAGGGACTTCCGCATAATCCTACCTCAGGAACAAATAAAGTGTCTGCTAGTATAGTACCATCAATAACATTTTTTCCATCAACTATGGATCTCTTTACGAAAAAAAACAGATTTTCTATGGAACGAGAACGAGAAAAGGAGAGCATACCCAAGTAGCGTTAAATAACCATACTAGTAAATGAGAAATGAGTATGAGAATGAGAACACGTGTGAGAAATGAGTATGAACTCACTCAAGTATTTGAAATAAAAAATCTATGTGATTTCTTATACAAGTCTCGTATTTGGGCTTACAACTTACATGTTTTAAATAAGTATAGATTCTAGGCGAAGATTAAATATAAAATTATCTCGCAAATGAATTACTGCATTTGTTTTAATTTGCGCAAATGCGATGCGCTATCGCTGATCGGCATTTTTTTTATTTGGGGTTTCTATAGAATATTTTGTAAACTTGAGATTTCCTGGTTACTAAATCTTGTACACAGGTTAGACAAGGGAAGAAATGTGATTGGTTAACTTTCAGTGATAATTATTTTCTTATATGCAATGAAATGTTATGTGAAATTTTTTCTTTAGTACTGGACAAGACAAAACTTTACTCATGCCAAGTATTTCTTTATTTGAAACAAAGATACATTCTGAACAATTTTTTGAAAAGTGCAAATTTAACAAAGAATAATAGGGGGAAATCAATGGTGGTATTACACTTGTAAGGAAAACAGTTTAATACTAACACGGCATATTCAAATTTATTGCATAGACAGAGATTACAAACGTGCAATGATTACCACACTGCACAGCATTCAAACATCCTTTCACCGGGCAACAAAATAAACATAAAAAAAAAATGAAATCACGTGCGAGTTTGTTGACAAGACTCTAATGCTTGTTGAACTTTGTAAATGTTAACTGTTTGATTCCGGTACAACGGAACAGAAACATAATTTAGACCTAAGTTATAGCTTAAACTCATGTAACAAACATTTGATTCAACAGGTGTAAATTCAACTACGCATGTTCCCCTTTGCGTAGCAATCAAGTTTACCATACCGGCACCATGAGGACCAATCACAATCGAGGAATTTGCAAAACGCTCCAACTGAATCTCCAGAGATGGCAATGATCTATCATCATGAACAATGAAGTCTAAGTTAGCTTGTTTTGCAAAATTTTCTACCAATAGCTGAATTTTGTTAAAGTTAGGCATCACACGGCGTTTAGTCCTTTTTATCAGCAGAACAGAATTTCTAATACCAGTCCTGTGATCATTTGGAAGAATTGTTTTTCGAAGCCACTGAATCTGTTTCATGGAAGGCCTGCCGCATAATCCTACCTCAGGAACAAATAAAGTGTCTGTTACTATAGTACCACCAATAACATTTTTTTCATCAACTTTGACCAATTTTAGCCATTTCATCACATATCGATTTTTCTGACTCACATGGATAAAACTGTTTTGTTTTTCCGATTCAGACAATAGTGCTAACCCTAATAAGGCTTCCATTGGGAAATGCCATATGCCTTGACTCCAGTAGAGAGCGATCGAGAAAACTAGATTATATCGTTTCAGTGAAATGTTGCGTAACGATAAGTTTCCTGAAGTAACACAGCCTCCGTTTCGTACTGCTAAATCATCTGTAGTATGCACAATCCAACCATCAGTAGAGACAACAACATCTTGGAATTTTGCAATTCTACCAATATGGTTTTTAGCACCATCAAAACCATGCCATAACTTTAATTGCTGTAAATCATGTTGGGCTAAAATGTTACTAAGCCTTCTGTAGCTTTCCCTGATATTCTGTTTAAGGCTATGTATATTTTCCGGATCCATCGTTATATCTCCCACTAGATTGGAATCATATGGAGGTAGTTCTTTGTAAGTTACATTGTACCAACTCGGTTTCTTATTATCCCAAATAAATGGGGCATTCTTCGCTAGCATAGTACGAGTTATTATGTTGTTTCCTGAATATACTTTCGGAGTTGAAGACAGATAAACCAGACAAAGAAACACCACCGACATATAACAGTAGTGTTTCCAATATCTTGAGCAGCCGATACATTTATTTTTAATCAAGTTGAAAGAATCGATCATTTTCAGGTTATTTATTTCATGCTTACGAATATTCGACATTTCGTGATTGTTTTCTAGAGTTATTTGTTATAATATTGAAACTAATCCTCCCTGATGGTTAACGAAGGATTCAATTGAAATGACACCGATGCAAATTGTGTATCCTCTTTCAAGTACAGCACTTGTATGAATATTAAATAATATGATTGGTCAACAATTTCATGGATGTATGTTTCTCTGAAATAATCGGTTTAAATTCCACACAATCTGCAAAAGGAAAGTGAATACTAGTATATTATATATAATTTGATAAATGAACCATTATAGGCTAATTACACATGCATTCGAATTAGATGAGAGCTGTACTCCAATTAGTTATAAAAAAAAACCCGACATACCAAAAGCCAAGGTCATCTAAGATACACATTATTTTAATTATTTTCGCTCCTCAAAAAACAAGATTGTTTTAATTTGATAGTATATAAATAAATAACGGAACTTAAAAAGTAGAATAAAATGACCCGAGGTCCGTGTCCTTGTCTTGCTTATTTACGATTAAGGGCATACGACACAATGTTGATCCCGTATTGAAATTTTGCTGATAACTTGCATATAATTATTCCTTCATGTGTTACTTTTTGAGTAAAATGAGGTCGAAATTTTATATATTTGCTCAAAATTCGGATTTGTGGAAGTATTTTTCCATTTGAAAGAAATACACATTCTTTTTGTTTTAAAATATAAACACTATCTGTTTTTTTTGTTAAACCATTTGTAAATTCTGTTTTATTTAAATTTCCTTTAAATTTGTACATTTCACTTTTTCCAATAACTCATATTTATCAAATGTTCACGAATGTAGGAAAAAACATCATTTTTTGCTGTATATTTATTAAATTTAAACAAATGCCGTATTGACGTTTTCATGAAAATTGGCACACAAAATCTTCTAACGTGATCAAACCAAAGAGCATTTGAAAATAGAGAGATTCATGAGCTCGGTTTCAAGTTAAATAAGTTTGAATGATAAAAATCAGTCGAAAACTGAATCTTTTGCGGATAAGTCACAGTTTGACGTCGGGAAAATAACAATTAACGTAAGCAACGTCATTAACTCCCCTGTAACTGTATCTTATGCCCTTGAAACAAGCCACTATTCACGTCAAATTACTTATATGACAAAGGTTCACCTGAAGACGATCAATTCTCAAACTAAATACAATTCAAGGAATCACAGATGCTTCAAAAAAAAAAATCAGATTTTAAAATACACCCGTCAAAGACGGTCATCCCTATAAAAAAAATCAGCCAAAAACCAAAAAAAATCCAATGATTTTTACAAAAGGTAATCTAAATTGACCTTGCCAATAGTCTTTCAAATACTAATTCCTGAAACTTAAACACATTCATTGCAAATTAAGAGTTTCGACAATGAATGATTGTACTTTCATAACGGAAAACCCCAGTGGCGATGATTACAGAACACATTAGAACAACCATTATGTTATGAGAACTATAACGAAAGCCAATTGAGTAACACATTTATTCGAACCAATAAGATGTCTGAAAACATCATGTGGGAGAATTGTGATGTTAATCAAATTATCATTTACCTTCAAAACTTTAAGCGAATTAAGTCCAGCAAAAGCATCCTCTTGAATATCAGATATTTTATTTTTGCTTAAACTCAGGGTTTCTAAATTTGAATAATTGATGAAGGAATTGTTTTTGAGTATGTTTATCAAGTTATTTGAAAGTATTAACTCTTGTATATCTCGACTTAGATTCCTTGGCACAGATTTAAATCCTTAATTTTCACAATGAGCAACCAGTTGATGTTTTCTATTTCTTCTATATGTACAAGAAAATGCTGGTTCCACACATGTTACTGTTATGATGATTGACAGAGCGAAAAGATATGTTGTCTCCTTCATTTCTATCTTTTAAAAATAGCTGATCACCTAAGGGTTTCTGTTCTATTCAAAAATTTCAGCAGTTGATTCAATGTTTTAATCATATTTTTTTTTATCTATATCTTTGATTGAGAGAAAATAAATTCCAAATCAACACTGCTATACAAGGCAAGACAAAGAGGAAGTTTGAAGTTTAACTTTTCATATGACAAGGCCAAGAGGAAGTTTGAAGTTTAACTTTTCATAAGTGTATTATTTTTATAAATACTTGTTTTAGGTAAAATTTATGACTTCAAATACTTTATATGAATTGAAGTATTACCACTTTAGTTCTCCGGTGTAATATATTTAAATTAAAATGTTTTACTGACTAGAAAAACTTTATGGAGATTGAATGAAATCAAAATAGATATCATGCACATCAGTCACGATCGTTTTATTAATACGTATGATATAGCTACATCTTATAGAGTTGGCAGCCGAGTAAAGAAAGTTGGGGATAATAAAAAAAAAAAAAAAAACAATTACTCTTCCCATCTTCTTAAAGTAAAGTTATTTTACCTAGGTTTATTCATTTGTGCGTTCTAGATATTAACAGCAACGCAGGTACCAATTTTGATTTAACAGACTCATAACGCAGTTTATTATAACCTTTAGGTTGCACTTTGTAAATACAGCTGTTTCTGACAACACGCCTCTTTTGGTGAGAAATTGAATATTCATAGAAAATTTATTTTGTTTACATACTGGTTCCCAGTTATACTCTCTGTGTTCCATATCGCAGAGACAGAACTTGGGAATGATACCAGTAAATAAACACGTGCATATTGTTTACATTGAAATCTGTGGTAACCTTTCATTCCAGGTAGGGGTAGTTAAGAAAATTAGTGTAAGTTTAAACTCTGAGAAGTTCAGGGCATATACACGTTGAAAATATGCCGCACAGCCCTATATTTTGACCTTTGAAAAAAATTGTGGTGCAAATGAACTTTCAATTCTAGGATAAGATTTTTATCAAAACTTCATAGTAAAAGTGGTACAGTTCTAGCCGTAAAAGGAGTTCCTATGGGAAATTGCATTGTCAATATTTACAGAAATGCAACCTATAAGCTTTCAAACTTTGAACAATGTTGTGTATATACATAGAACATGTGCAGATCTCCTTTTATGTGTATTCATTCATTTCTGATATATTTTGAGGATTACGGAGGTTCAAACTTACGATTTTTGACAAAAATGTACCTTTGACCATTATCGCACCGCAGGTAAATTAGCACGTTGTGATTGGTTTAGTGCCGTCAGGTGATGACCCCCTATGGATCCTTAGGGGTTAATAAATTAAATAGGGGGTTCATGACGTCAAGTCTACTGTTAATGGTGACGTCATCTTTTGATGTTGTTGTGTTTCATTGTTTATTCATCCACAAAACGCAGCGGAAAAAGTCAAGCGTGCGATAAATTCGTTATACGGTTAACTACTGACCCCTACGGACCATAGAGGGTGAATAAAATCTATAGGATTTTAATAACCCTCTATGGACCCGTAGGGGTCAGTAGTGATCCATATAACTTATAGTATGACACCACTTAAAACCCTTATTATATATTGAATATATTAAATCTAAATCATTAATTTTTATAAACCTACTCTGGAATATATTTGCAATTTTTGTGTCTTTCCTCTATTTTGCAATCATGGTAACAAAAATGAACTGGTTATATGTTAATTTGATATCCTCTGGCATCTATATTTTTTACCAAACGGAGCTATTTTAAAGAACCTACCATAATACATAGTTTGCTACCCCAGTTTTGTTATAAGTTGAAACATGTTACATTTTGTAGTTTCAGAGTAGATCTAAAAATGCTCGCTCCAGTTTTCAAGTGGTCTGTTTTATCTCATCTGTCGAAAGTTCAGTGTGGAAATGTCCATTTTAGGTCTTTTCTTTCCTCCATTTCGTCTTTTTATTTCTTTTTACTAATTTTTGACATTTTCCTCTAACATCTGACCCGTTTGAACAAGTAATGCCATAGTGAGCGCTTCCGTGCGCGCTCAAAAAGGTCGAAGAAACCAAACCTTGCAATTTTCATTTTTTTATGGCCCATAAGATCAACAAAATGCTCAACCCTCTTGCTGCCGACCGTTTTTCAAGGTTGCATTTCATATGCCGGAAAATACGACAGCTCGACGTCTGTGACGTAACATGCGAAACGACGTCATTCGATACATGACGTTTCGACATTATTACCATTATATTTGGGACCCATAGAACAAAACTTAACAGGTTTAGATTCAGCGTTTAGAAAACAAAAAATTTTCAAATAAATCTGTCACTCCAATTATAATTGTCAGATAAGACATTAACCATATGTTTATACTGATAACAGGACATATAAACATGTGAAAATTAACTCTAAAGGCTTAGTGTAATAAAACTTTATGTATATGATTAACAATTTCTGTTCAAAGGAAAATGACTCAATCACAAAAAAATACCACTTATGGATATTAAAAAAGGGCGATAACTCACAATTGAGAAAAAGCTAAAATCGTGAAAATTGAACTCGACCTCCATTTAGTCGCAGGAAATAACATATCTAAATTTGGAAACAAATTGTCAAAGGGTTTTCATGTTATCGTGGAGACACTGTTTGGCAGCCGCAAGCCCGACGCCACCCGCCTGCCCGCCGTACATCCTCAAATCAATAACCGATTTTTACTGTCAAAAATAGGGGTACCGCAGTTAACATTGTGTTATAATCTTAATCACTATAAAAACAAACAAATATGTAACGAGGAAGCACTAAAAGGCATGTATCAAATTTAACAACCTCATTCATTGCTTTTTTAGTTATACGATTTTAAGTACTTGGACCGAATCCTTTCTCTGACAGGCACATGGTTAACATTAATTATGACGTAGAATCGTGCGTTTGACGTACATCAGTTGTTCAGCATGTAAACGTCACACAGGTAGATTTAGAATAATTTTGTCGTTAAAAGTATGAACGGAATATAGTCTATAGTTCTTTTAGGCATATACTCTGCAGAATTTATATTAAAAGTTCCCCTTGTCCTTCTTGCCGCCTGTCTATATACTAATAGTGAATTTCTCCTAAAAAAGAGCGAATAAGCACGTCAAATGAATATAACAAAACAGACTAAACAGTAAAAGTAATATTAATAAAAACAAATAAAGAATACTACAAAACGTTATTAAGATTATAAACAACGTCAATACGCAAAATCTATACTTCTAGACCATCGTGTATTATTTGTGAAGTTGATACGGAATATTTATCAACAAGGTTTTGGTACCTTCCGATGAACTTTTTTAGATAAAGGACGAGACGTTCTTTGACATATCCCTGGTTAATCAACGTTCTACCCAGAAACTGGTGATGTTTAACAAAGTCTTCAAAATGTAACGTAAATGTATTGTACACGTTGTATTCCAATTTTTACTTAATGATAAACGCACGTATGTCTACAAACCTTGGTTATAATAACTCCCTTAAAATTGCAAACATTAAATAACTTTAAGTAACAACTGATATATGTGTAGATCGTAAGCGTATCTTCCCCCCAGAATATATTCCGCATACTAGTACCTAGTTAATTACAACTATTATGAGTTTCTAAAATAGTCATCATTTTATAAAATTCTTTACTGTACAGTTCGTTACGCGTATTTGTAAAAGCACCGTCAAAGATCTACATACCCTTCCGGAGCACCTGAGATCGCCCCTGGTTTTTAGTGGGTTCGTGTTGCCCTGTCTTTCGTTTTCTATGTTTTTTTGTGTACTATTGTTTTTCGTCGTTTTTTGTTTTTCGTTTTTTTTTGCCATGGCATTGTCAGTTTGTTTTCGACATATGAGTTTGAATATCTCTTTGGGATCTTTGGCGTCTTTTCTTGTATCCTACGTTGGCAAAAACATCGAGAAGACCTTATGCTGTCTCATTAGAAATAGCTGTTTTATTTTTGGTAACAACTTACCTATTTGACATTTTTAACAATTCATATTGGAAATTAAAAGACCTGAATTTTGTGTATGTTTTACGTGAAACAGAACTTGCTGGAGCAAGAAGCTCCCTCACTGGGTGCACGTGATTGTAGTCCAGTTTCTGAGAGATTTTGCGAAAATATCCCTAAAAATCTAGTACATGTATCTTGATCTTGAGGTCAAGGTCACAATAACGTCATGATGATATGCGACACAGTGTCTTGAGTTGACACAGACATGATCATACCATGCATATTAAACGATTTTCAATGTCATGGATTGCAAAATATTCTGGTGTAGAAAATTCATAAATTTAACGCATTTTTACGGCGAATGTGTCTTTCTAAAGTGTCCGTACTTACTTAAATAAGTTTGGCATCCATTTCCTTGTTCTAATATAAAAAAAATTTAGGGGCTAGCTGAAGCCCGCCTCAAGTTACGGGATTTTATCGCTGAGTTGACGATCTATTGTTGGCCTTGTGCTGTTTTCTGCTCATTGGTCGGGGTTTTGAAACACTCCCCGTTTTCATTCTCTATTCTATTAGAATAGTCGAAACGCACAACGAACAGTACAAGAATTTGCAATGAACGGTAATAAACAAACAAACTATAG
Organism: Mytilus edulis; assembly: GCF_963676685.1. Classification (NCBI taxonomy): domain Eukaryota; kingdom Metazoa; phylum Mollusca; class Bivalvia; order Mytilida; family Mytilidae; genus Mytilus; species Mytilus edulis. Next base: position 58,916,123 of record NC_092348.1, read on the forward strand.
AAACAACGAACCATGACGAAACTCGGAGTTTCGTCTTTAAACATCTATAAATAAAATATTACAACTGTTTTCTCATCAGTGAGTCGTCCTGAGCATGCATGGCATATTTGCCACTGGACATTAAGCAACGAACAATCAACCATTAGTTATGTGACAATTTGTAAAAGACCTTTGTATGAATTACCTGTAAACATTGTGTTATGATATTGTAATAATTGTATTTATTTATGTTGGCCTAATTTGTGTTGTGTGGCCTGATAGTTGTTTACAGAATAATCTTACAACTGTGCAGTTTAGAAATCACTGGAACAATCACATAATGATTCGAACTTTCCATTTGACTTACATAATGATTCCAGAATAATCCTAATAAAAAATGCGTTATATAAACTTCTACATTTTACTAGAAACTTCCGTTGTAACTTTCTAGGACGTTCCATTCTAGAGTGTTATAGAATTTTCCGTGACAACTATATATATACATACACTAAAGTTAAACACACACTTAGACTTAGACATTGATAGAAATTAATATTCATAGCACTTGGATTGGCACTTTTATTCTACAAACAACATCATACTGGATTGTGACCGTAGTAGTGAACGTAATATTCAGATTGGATTCCGAAAGATATCCGGATACAGACAAAGATAAAAGATTTGACTCATATTTTGACAGTTAAGTTGACAGTAATAGCTGTGTAATACTTGTAAACTTTTGTATAATAAATATTGTTAAATTTTATTATTGATTTATGTCTTTTGTTGGCTACAATTTAAAGGTAATTTCTGGCCGTAACAATTGCGAAACAAAGACTATGTGTAACACAAAATTGATTAAACTATAAATAAAAGCATGGTATGTTTACTCGAAAACTAAAGTATTTGGACGTTCTATCTACCAACTTCGCTTCGAAACGAAGCAAGGCTGGTATCTACTGCACGGCAATCATATCCGTGATATAGAACATTAAAACAATAAACGGTTTTCAGTATTCTTTGTTCTTTCAAAATTAAGTATTTGCAACAATATGCAAGACATTCAAGCATATATTAAGGTGTATCAACTGCTGGTTGAACGTTCTTTACTGTGTAAGATGTAGTTGATCTATATGTTTTGGGGTTTAGTATGACGTCCATTTTCACTGAGCTAGTCACACATTTTTAGGGGCCAGCTGAAGTCCACCTCCGGGTGCAAGATTTTCTAGCTGCATTAAAGAAACATTGGTGGCTTTCGGCTGTAATCTGCTTTTTGGTCGGGTTGTTGTCTCTTTGACATACTCGCCATTTCCATTCTCAATTTTATGCACTGTTCAAGATTCATGTGGCACATCTCGGAACAGTATATCTAACATTCCAGGACACACAAATTATCCAAATTCGTTCAAGTGTGAACTGTAAGTTAAGTTGTGTGGGTGAGCTTTTATGTTTAACATATTTAAGATGAAGTTGCATTGATACGTGATGTATAACACCTTAGAAAAAAACCCAAACTGGAAACGTAACCAATCACTCAAGCGTTAAATCTAGGTCGTAGTGTGAACGTTCTTTATTTTCAGGGGTGCATCCATTAATGATGTTTCATTAGTAAGTGATATATAGTACCTATCGTAAAGTGGTTTTACTAAAACTGCATATGTAATAAGAAAGACGTCTAAACTGTATGAATTTGTATTGATGAATAAAGTACGACATTGGATATATACAATAATGCCGCATTACGTTAACGTTCTCTTCTGTGCGTGATTTCCAACATTCTCCGGCCCACGAAAAGTGAAAATTAAAACTTGTAAAATATTTAAAGTCGCCCTGTGTGAATAAATAAAATGAAATTAACTTTAAAGTCCATCATTAAAATTATAAAACTTTTACCACAATTTGCTTTAGTACGGTGTCACATGTATTTCACGTTCTTTTTTCTTGTAAGTTTCTCCCTATAATCCAATTCCTGATATAAGTTAAGCTGTTTGAACTGAGATTTTGATTTTCCATTCATTGTAAATCATAGTAAAAGCATTTGTTTTGGGTAGTGTCTCTTGTCCACATTAAAGCTGATTTGTATGTTTCATTTACTTTCAACGGACCAGTGGTTTTTTGTGTTGTCCTTGAAGTGTCCACAATTGTAGAAATATGTTCAATGTTAATAGTATTCCTCTCTGTTTTATTCTTGGTAATGTGCGTCTCTTCCGTTTCTCCTAAATTGGTAGTACTTAAGTGTGTTTCGTTGATTGAACTGGTTCTTTTTAGTGGTCCTGAGAGTAGGTATTCTAGTTTGAAATTTACTGTTGTTGGTCCGTCGCCCCTAATGCTATCATCCTGGACAATATCCCAGTATTGGTCAGCTCCAACAAGCAGTCCAATTTCAAATGATGTTTCCTCAGTTACGGCGTGTGCTAATCTTAGGTTTTGCAAATACGGCAACTTGTTTGCAGTTTTAATGTTAGTCTTAAATGGTGCGGCGATTGTAGGTACAATCAAAACATCGACTGGTATTTCTTGGCCATAGATAGTTTGTATCCTCACTGTTGCTGTGTTTAGCTGTTCAATAGAGTTGTTCTTATTATCGTCTCCAAATCTAGAAAGCGTAATTGCTTCAATTCCTGTGGTTTTTAACTCCAATTTCTCTGCTAAATGTTTCGTAATAAATGACCTTGTGACGCCTTCGTCAAAAAGGATCTTTGCATCAATTGTTTGTTCTTTGTAGCTTAGTGGTGCTATTGCGGTCTTTAATAAAACGTTTTGGCGATCATGGCCTAGAGATGAATATAAAACTGTTGTCTCAGCTTCTGTTGCGTTGTGTGTTTGTACTGTACATGTACTACTTGTACTTGCAGTTTCTTTATCGTGGTCTTTGTTGCATAGGCTTGTGTGGTGACGTCTTTTACATTTCTTGTAGTTTGATTTTGATTTACAATCTGCTACATTGTGTTACCCTAAACAATTAAAGCATAGTCTTTTCTTTTTTACAATTGTCATGCGGTCGTTTGGATCAGTATATTTAGTACATTCTGACGAATAGTGGGGGTCCTTGCAGTATGCACAGCTTATGGTATGAGATTTCTGTGTTGAATTAGTTGAATTGTTTTTTGGCTAGATTTTACGTGATTTTGTATTTGTGTAGAACGTAGTGTAGGACTTTCACCTGTTTCTGTACTTTTACCAGACTCTAAAATAGCTAGCTCCTTAAAGATAGATCTCCTTAGATCACCGAGAAACCAATCTGATGAACCGTGCTCACGTGTTAAGTTTTTTGTATTTCAACAGGCATTATGTTAAGTATAACTGGTACTAATAACGAGCCATACGAGTGTACGATTGAATTATCTTATGCTTTTGTCCGAATCTTTCATGTATGAATTCAATAGCTTTGTTGTAGTTTGTGTGCGTAAGAGTAAAGCCGGCAATGGTATATGACGCTTCTCCTAAAGATTTTAGGTATTTGAACTTTTAAACTTCGGTTAGTGTGTTGTTGTTGTGAATTGCGGAATCAAAAGAAGCCCAAAAGGAGTGCCATTCAAGTACGTTTCCATCAAATGTAGGTAAATTCAATTTCGGCAGTTAATGGAAGTTGCTGCTATTGACGCTTGAATTTGAACGTAAAGACGTGAAATTGATGCCAGTATTTTATGAGTCATCTCTTATGTTATATACGGGGCCAACATTTTGAATGGGTTGCAGTGTCTCATTGTGCGGCGAAAAACTTCTAGCGGCTTCATTTAAATTATATGTTTGAACGTGAATAAATTTACGAATTTTACGTCTCTAACTTAAATGTATACTCATCTGTGTTAAGTATTTCTTGCTCTATATCCTCCTCTTGTACACTATCTAAAATGTTCTTATCCAAATCCTACAGAATATCTTGCTTTTCCTTTAATGTATCCAGAATTGTTTCCAACTCGTCCTCTTACGGTTTTTCTTCTGTTTCACTTCTCTCCTCAAATCTTCTTAAACACCTAGGAACTGCTTCTGTGTCCCGCTCGTATAGATTTCAGCTTTGAAGTCATCTTCTTCTGGTGACGGTACCAATATCGTAAAGTGGTTTTACTAAAACTACATATGTAATAAGAAAGACGTCTAAACTGTATGAATTTGTATTGATGACTAAAGTACAAGATAACGTCATAAGTACACGACGTTGGATATATTATAGGATTAAACACATTTTTTCTAGAGGTTATTGATGTGTAAACCGGGGCGATTAACTCACAAACTAAATAATTTGGACTTTTATGTTGAGTATGTGAGTAAGAGCCCCGGTTTACACATCAATAACCTCTAGATAAAATGTGTTTAATCCTTAGAATTCTTCGGCCAAACATTTGTGATATTTAATAAACATTTTTTTTGTTGATGGCTTCTAACGTAACGGTACCCAAATTGCACCGAGTACCCAAATTGCACCTATTTAGCAAAACTAGCAGCAAAAATCTTACAAGATTTTCTAGAGACTATATATAAACAATCTGTTTTTTTATGATTTGATACTAAGCACATCTTTCAACATTAGATATGCACAAAACGTTCACAGTATCTATCAACAGATGAAGTAGTTACTGAAAAAGCAAAATGTACTGAAACGTCGCCATGCAACGTCATCAAAACGTCATCTTTTTAAAATGAGCAAATACAATATGTTACAAGTATCCATTTAAAAAATAATGAAGAGTAAGCATGGACTAATATCCAATTGTTCAAAATATTTAAAGAAATTAAACAAAAGCTCTGTTATAAGACTTTTGACTATGTGAATTTAAGCATGGAAGCAATTTGGGTACTCCTCATTTCAGAATCATTGATGGTTTGGAGGTCAGTTTAGACCAGTTTTTCTATGATTCCATATGGAATAAAAATCAAATTGGTGTACCTTTATAATAAAGAAGGGTAGGGCTACAAAATAAACACAGAATGGACATTTTTGTTTTCATCATAAAAAAACGTAGATGAAAAAACTGTCAAAATAGGTGCAATTTGGGTACCGTCACGTTAGATATATTAACCATCAAAAGCACATGGGCAAGTCGTAACTAAGGAGTACGCCGCAATCTTGACTTTCTAAAAACCATAAATGTCCGATAAATACAACGGAATCTTAAATGAAATAGCACCTACCTCAAAATGTACATTTTAATTAAATGTTATCCGAATTTGAAGCGTACACGTAACGAAATAATCTTTCCCTTGAAAATTTCTATTCGTATGACGTCGTGTTTTTCCATGACGTAAATTCGCCAAATCCTTCATGAAATTTCGCGGAATTTTATTAAATTTAATTTTTGTACATTTTCGAAACTTTAGTGCAATAAATTTATTTCTTTTTTTGTTATATATGCACTAGAACAGTCACAACTGTTATGCAATTGTTTTTTAATCTCAATTTGCTGAAAATCCCGGGATCACTGCAAGCTTGTGTATTGCGCATTAATAGATTACAAAAGTAGTTTCGGAAACATGGTTTATCGAAGTGTAAACTTTGAGAAAAATTCTAATTGACCAATCCAATTCAAGTATTTATAGATATGCAAATCATATAAGAATTATATAATAATGCCGCGTTACGTTAACGTTTTCTTCTGTGCGTGATTTCCAACAGTACCCTAGATTGTCGGTGGCCATGGATGTGCTTAACTGTCAAATGTGTATTTATTCAATAATAAAATGTAATAGGAATTGGAATGAATAAATTTTTACCTTACATATATATCCGGACGAGATATTAGAATAATAAGATTGAATTGTTAAAATTTAGCAATAAATGCTATTTTTACGGAATTCATTTTTGTAATTTCACTCCTACAGTAAGCATTAGCAATTCCTTCCGACTCTACTAAGTTTGTGAGCGAGTCGGTTGAATTAAGACTATATTTGATGACAATGAATAAGATTCCTAATGTGAAAATGCATCGCATATACTATAGAAAAGAATCGCCCTTACAGTAAAAATGAAAGTAATTTATTATCATTCAGCAGTAAACATGAATCGCATTACGGAATTAGCATAGTTGAATTGAACTCAATAGCAACAAACTAAACGACAAAACCTGTTTTAAGTTAGACAACATTAATGATTATGTTAAAATGTATATTTTTCTGAAAATAAAACTTTACTTCTGCTTTTTAATCTCATGCACGCTCTGTTCGTGGAATATTCTTAAACATAATCTATTTAAGAAATAATTCACGGAAGCCATAGATTTGTTGGACATTTACACATGGCCTGGGCTGTGATATTCGAATTTGCTAAATTTATTCTGTACATTCCTCTATAACAATTTTATAGTGTACGATATAGAACGAATTTGAGGTTCAATTCAAATACAAGAATTTGTTAAGTAAAATATGTATTGTATATGAACCAAAATAATAGTATTGTTAAAATTATGTTTAACAATTCCGGGCTTTCATGCAAACAATATCATTTAAATTACACGTTGTGTAGCTGTTTACATCCGAGTTCGCTTTTATAAATAGTGTAAAGTTGTGACGTTGTCAAGAATACAATGTCTATATATGAAATGCAATGAAAATATATAAACAAAACACCGAACTATGATAAGGAAAATTCAAAAAGGAAGATCTTCATAAAACCCAAAAGGAAAAACCCCGAATTTATCATCCAACGTTCGTTCCGACTGGAAAATAAATATCATAATCCTGACTTGCTACAGGCATTTTTATTTTTATAATACAATTGGACTGAAATCGAAAAAAACACACCCCACCTACACGATTGGCCGCAATATGTCTGTGTCTCCACAGGGCCAACCGAAGGAATCTATTCTTTATCGTCATGCTGGCTGATGCATACATAGCAAAAGACGATTATTCTATAGAAGAACCCTTTCGTAATCCCTTGATTAATCTAGCAATCCACTTAATTATGTTTGCCAGTTTTAATATCTTAGATTGATTAACGACTTTTAAGCTTCACATCGATAAACTTGACACATTGGTTTGTATCAAAGTCTGCAGATTCATTCTGTTATATTACTGTTCTTTTTTAATCCACAACATATCTTCCTAATGCATAGTCCTGATTCGTCGTTTGTTTTGGTTAATACGTTTGGTCCTTTTTGAGGTTTGTCAGCTCTTTTAAGTCTATATTAGGGTTTTGGGTTTATAATATTTTGCCTCAAACATCATTGAAAATAGTTAAATTATCAAAATACTAGTTTGTTTAGTACAACTGGAACTTTTAATGTTAGTTCTTTTGAAATAAAAGACATTTCAATAAAAACAAATCTAGCGTTATAAATCAAGGTCAAAGAACAGTCAATCTTAATCTGCTGTGTCACTTACGTCTACTTTTTTCACACGCAATTGAATTATAATACATCAACTACTAGCCATGACAACACTACTGTGCAAATAGAATTGAGAATGGAAATGGGGAATATGTCAAAGAAAGAAAAACCCGACCAAAGAGCAGATAACAGCCGAAGGCTACCAAAAGGTCTTAAATGCAGCGAGAAAATCCCGCACCCGGAGGTGGGCCTCAGTTGGCCCCTAAATAAAAATGTGTACTAGTTCAGTGAAAATAACTCCGAAATATATAAATGAACTAAAATTAAAAAAAACATACAAGACTAACAAAGGCCAGAGTATATTTCTGTTTTGCAATACATATATCCCGTTATTTCCTAGTATTATGTGATAGCCTAAATGCATGTATACATGTACATTGTATACATATAATAAACATGTTTTATTCCGACAAATATTTTTGAAAAACGATAACTTAAAATTTTGTTTGTTTTAGTTTGTGACGATCTCATGCTTTAAAACACACACTTGTATCAAATGCATATAATTGTACCTACTATCAAGAGTCAGCCATAAGTGTTATATATATCATGTTTCTTGTTCATATACTTTAGCAAAATATTTGAATTCGTCTGTAAAACACATCGACACCGATCTTTTCATGGACAAATAACCTAATAATATCACAATGTATGCATTTTCAAAGCATTGAACTGTTACTGAAATTTAAAAAAAAAAGAGATTGGAATGGAAAATTATGTGATAGCAAGGCATTTATAAAAGAAAACTGATTTTCTTTATTTGCTCTTCGTGGTATACCAAATGCAATCAATCATTGAATAGTCATATAACTTCCTATTTGAGTCACGTCCATTAATTGGCTCATTATGTACAATTTATTGCTGGTATGAAAAAAAAAGATTTTGCTGGTAATCGACGATTTTCAGTTTTGGAGAAATCAATGCTGCAATGCAATAAGCAAGGTAAATCCATAAAAAAAGCTCTTTATGGTGCAGCTTTCTTACAGGAAAATATCCTTGTTTTCACACAATAAATGTATGTGAAGATTCAGTAACTTTAAAACAATTTATAATTCATTAGTTTTAGCATGTTTATTTTAAGGTTTTCTGTTCGCCTCAATGACACGGTTAGTTTGAACCTTAGTAGTTACTTACAATCTCAAAACATTCTAAAATATTGCGTACAGATTATCATTGTGATCTTCACTTTGATGTGCAGTATGTTTATTAATGTATATATTGTATTTCTAATTCAAATAAAGAAGAGCCTTAAGTCTAAGCCATTGGCTTTGATAATCAGTATTGTCACCAGCTTCGTTTTCGTCCAATGGTAATTCAATAAAATACACATCATTAGAAATGTTAATTATTTCGTCTGGTATATCCTTGATTTGAATATTCTGTAAAATAACAATTATTTTTCTAAAGTTTGTAGTATACTTTTCGTACTTTGCTCTTTCTATTTCGAATCTTCCCCATTTTCCTTCGGTAAAATGTTCAGTAATGATGAATACAACATGTCTACTTTGCTGAATTGATTCTGCTTTTGCATCTGCAGTAGGATCTCCAGGAAGAAGATCTCGATCATGTAAGCACACTTTCAGTCCCCATTTTTCTTCAATTTTTGGAAGAAAAAACTTCTGTATCCACGTTACGCTTCTGTCTTCATACGAAACATATGCGTCGTACATATAATTTTCATGTAAATTTTTCTCAACGACATGCCGAACTTTTCTATACATGTAAAGAATTATTTTCCATCTATAGTTATAAAGGAGAGAAAGAGGTATATATGAATATACCAAATGCACTACCAACCAATATTATTCCAACCTGGAGCCATATAGTAGCTTTGCAGTCCGAAAAGTATTTCGCCGTATTTTTTATTACCTCCTTTAATTGGGCTTGTTTGCCATCTGACATAGTACAGTTATAAGTGCCCCCGTTCGTAAATGTTACTTTTGTTTTTGCGAACCACAAAAGAAAGTCTAAAGTGTCACATGAACAGACCAAAGCGTTGTTATTCAAATTCAGAATGAGGCTGTGATTTGAAATCACAACTTTATCCAGTTGACACCGTAGGGTTTCACCAATAGAACTGATCAAATTATTGGATAGATCTAAAGATTCCAACTTTTGTAAATTGGTAACAAAGGAAGGAATGGTCCTGAAAAGGTTGTTTGACATATTTAAATGCGTTATATTCGGCTGATCTAAAAATGTCGTTTCCTCTAAAGTCCAAAGATTATTAAAAGATATGTCTATTTTTCTCAAATTCGGAGCTCTGAAAGACATCCATTGTTTACCTTTGATTATAACTTGGTCTATGCGTGCATTCGTCACTTTCAGAATTGAAAGTTTTGGCATGAATATCGATGGAAATGTTATAATTGTAACTGGAATTCCAGATATGTCCAAATATTCCAGTTGCTTTCCACAGTCGTCTGTAAAATCAGGATAATTTTGGTAAACACCATATGACACATCAAGGTATTTAAGCGATGTGTTGGCACATGTGAAAGACGCTGATGTAAAAGCTATTTGTATGTGCGTAAATCTAAGAAATTCTATTGACGATGGAATCGAAAACGTAATATGCGGAGGAATTTTATGTGTTTCCGTTATTTCTGGAAAATGATTTAAAACTCCCGGATGGTATACGTTCAAATACACTGGATGGAAATAATCCACAGTAAGGTAGGAAAAATCGTACACCTTCATGTTAATTGCGCTTTTGAAAAATGTAATTACTTGCATGTAGTGATCTGCTGTCGTTGAAGGTAATCTATTAGCTGATAATATGAATGTTTTAAAACATTCTGGACGTTTGAACGAAAACAAGGATTTTTGCTGGTAATCCACTATCCCAGCTTTGGATAAATCCAATGCTTCAATGCAAATAGTTCTTAAATATTTCATTAATTCTTCTGTTATAATAACAGAGTACGGAAAATCATTTTCATTGATTGAATTATCACTTATGTGGTGAAAGTTTATAACGGACATGGTCTTATTCTGAAATGGATGAAGAATGCGCAAAGCTTGATACAAATGAACATACGATTTTGACAGATCTAAAATTTTCAAGTTTGGAAAATATTCCAACAGTCCATTTTCCATTAGAAAGAAATTGCGACAATCGCTGATGTAAAGTTCTTTCAGGTCTGGCGAAAAGTTTTCAAATGTTGAGTTCAAAAGCTTAAATCCACTTCTATTATACAAATGACAAGTAGCAAAGTTCAATACTTTAAGATCTTGAAGTGCAGTGAAACGTGATCGAAATACTGGAAACATGAATAGATCCATTGACAGATTTTGTAATCGGGTTAGTGTAGAAAATGTGACATCGGGATAAATAAACGGAATGTTTGTATCCACTGGCATTTTATTTCGACTGATGTCTAGAACAGCTAAATTACTACGATGTATGAAAACACCATGCGGAATAGTTGTGATGTTAATCAAATTATCATTTACCTTCAAAACTTTTAACAAATTAAGTCCAGAAAACGCATCCTGCTGAATTACAGATATATTATTCCCGGTTAAAATAAGCCTTTCCATTTGCGAATAATTGGTGAATGAATTGTTTGTCAGCATGTGTATTGGGTTGTTTGAAAGAATTAACTCGTAGATATCTCGTCTGAGATTCCTTGGTACAGATGTAAATCCTTGATTTTCACAATTAGCAATTAGCTTATGTTGTATATTTCTCTTGTATCTACATGACGATACCAGATTCCCATTTGCTGCTGCTATGATGATGAACAAAATGAGCAGGTTTAATGTCTTCTTCATTTTCACATCTAAAATAAACTTAAATAATTATTTTGATTCAAAGGGTTAAAAATCCTCTGGTTAAATTAATTCTTCAATTCACTATTTTATATTATTTTTAAACTATAGGGAGGTTTTTAACATTGACAGTTGATAAGGATATGTTTGAAAAGTTCAAATTGGAGTTTGAAGTTCAAATTTCAATACATATTTATAAGTATTGCGATTCAATGAAATGCCCTCTGGCATGACATTTAAAGGAAAGCTATCATTTTATCGTACAAAGGTGAAATAAAAATTTAAGTATAAATATCACAATCAGACCTCATTAGTACACAAACATATTGATTATAATGTCTACATAAGGAAATGTTTGTACCAAGTCAGGAGTTATATGACAGTTGTTTTCCACTCAGGCGTTTGATGTGTTTTAGCTTTTGATTTTGTCATTTCATAAAGGACTTTCCGTTATAAGTTTCCCAGGAAATTCGTTATTGGTGTTGTTTGACCTTTTATGTTGGTCGATTGGTATTACCCCAAAGTGAAGATCTTCCTAGACATATTCGCCATTTGTGTATATTTTATGCAAAACTTGTTTAATACGAATGAATGAATGAATTTTATTTTTCATTTACTACAAATAACATAGTTACAGAGAACAATTTTATATATGTATAAACACTTACATTAAATATTAAAGCACATGTGAACAATGCAAACATAAACTTAAAATTACAAACTAACCAGGAGAAGTGTAAATAAATGTATAAATATGTATGTTCAGTGTTTTAATCAACTCAATCATTCAAATCATAAAATCTATTGTATGTTTTGTCTCATAGTCATCATTAAACTGTAATAAATAAAGACAACAGTAGAATACCCGTGTTCAAAAGACATAACTAGATAGAGAAAAAAACAGATCCGGGTTACAAACCAAAACCGAGGGAAACACATCAACTATAAGAGGGAACAAAGAAACAACAGGAACGCTCAACTTGAATGCAACCAAAAAAAAAAACCAACACACAAAGAAGTGAACTGCTAGTATTTGATAACAATTGCCATATTAACGACTTGCTACAAGACATATTAGGAAAAAAATGGTGTGTTGAACCTGGTTTAATGGTTAGCCAAACCTCCCACTTTATGACAATAATAAAACATATTTATGTCTGCCTTTTTAATTATTGGCACTGAAATCAGTCAACAAATCATTTTCCTATCATGGAAATTTCTTTTCTCACATTTCTCTCTCTAGATTTGTTTTTATAAATTTATATAGATGATATATTCTAGGAACGTATAAAGCGAATACCAAAAATTGACGAACCAAAATCGCCTGTATTTCCATTTACACCAATTGTCGTTAAATGAAATCGTATACTCCGCATTTATCATGCTTTTCGATAAAATCACTCACTGAAAGATCCTATCCAAATTTATTTAAAACTATAATTTTGGGATGACAATAATATCTTGGTGTAAATTTTATTCGGGCTGACGCCCTTATAGATGAATCTTATACTTATACAGCCTCTTAGAAATATGATTCCAAGAAACTCGTAACAGTTTATCTTAACTTGGTAGTCTTAAAATGCACGAGGCGCCGAGACAAATACAACAATCATTAAAAAATGAATTTTATAAAAGTTTTGTCCCAAATTTATTCGAATACTTAAATATTAAAATATAAAATTGATTTGATTCTGCTAAATTTTAAAGCAGGACTCGATCATTGTTCAGTATTTGGATACATCATAAATTCCACCAGTGAAAGTTTTGTTTTGTATTTGAATGATTAATCTTCTAAAAATACCGATAATAAACCAAAAAATAGTTTACATTTTGTTATTTAAGCAAAAACTTTGATATCAAAGGGATATTCAAACTAATGAGTAAAATAAAACAACAATTAAACAACGTCATGCATAAAAAAAATACAATCAGTACACAAAACACAACACAGAAACCCAAAGACAATGCAACACGAACCCCACCATATTTGAAGATGCTCCGGAAGGGTAAGCAGGTCATGCAAACGTCCGTGTTCAAATACCCTGTTTACATATACGATTGTGATGGATCTTAGCATTAAACCTCATTATTGTCTTATGATTTAGTACATTTTCTTCGCAAACTTACAAGAGTGTGTTTTATTAAGTTTATTTCCTTTAATATTACAAGAGGACGTTTTGATTGGAAATTCTACTCTAAATTTTCAATTTTTAATGACACCATGATCTTGCATTTTATCCCTCAACTTGTACGTTCCTGTATCATTAGGCACGTAATCAGTACTTCACCACTGTTCAAACAGTCTTATTGGATAGATCTTTATAATGTAAAGATTGGAATATCCCAAGATTATTAAAATTTCCTTTATTCTATTATTAGAAAAAAATATACGAATTTACTTAGAGCATGTCTAGTTATAAGACGTGGGGAAAAAACGGCACGAAAAAAAAGGAGAAAAGAGTTCAAGAGACAAACAACGTTTAACAAATATGTACTCCAAAAACTTTTAAAAAAACCCCTGAAAATTGCGGAACAAAAGCAAAATACAAAGCCAGGGGGACACCTTTTAACTCTTTTTTTTCTTTTCTTTTTTTTATTTTAAATTATCGATTCCTTTTCTTTCCTTCCCAACATTTCGTTTGATTCATTTTCTTTCCTTCCCAACCTTTCGTTTCCGCGTGCTTGGTCACGATTAAGGTAATCTGTGGGCCTTACATTGAAAAACGATTAAGATAATTCATATTATGTCAAAATGGAGTTTATATCATGCTATTTTAAAATTGATAAAACGATGGGAAAACCGTTAAAAGGGGGGAAATACATTAAAGTGTTATATTCAGATTATAATTGTCAATTTAGAATACAGATAAGCAGTTGGTTTTCCTCGTTTGAATTGTTTAAACCTATGTCTTGTCGAGACCTTTTATGTCTTACTATACGATATTAGTAACCTTTATTTGCCTACATCATAGTCATTTTGTATCTTATAATTGATACAGATTCTGTAATTGATTACTTTCAATCCTTTTTTTTGGTACATGTAGTTCTTCTAATTTGATGTAAAAAAATGCAAACATTAGATATGAATATTGGCAGGAGTCATTTAGCGCTAATTACTCAAATTGGTTATAAAAACCAGTTAACCAGTTGCTAAAATACCATATTTGAACTTAACAACAAATATTACATCTGCGAAGCTTGTCCTATCCTTGCAACTATGCTACTATGCTATCTACGCTGGCAAATGCATTGACCGTATAAAATTTTCTTTATGCAGTCATTGAAAATGTAAAGCCTAATGGCTTGTTTGTGATATCGAGTTTTATATTTTGGTTAATAATTTCGTCTCTCGGGATTTATTCAAAAATATATCATTGACAACCTTTTAAATGAATAGTTGCCGGATGAATAGGAAAATCCTCCATTGTCTCAAAAACATATAGGTCACAGTGTTTTTTTCTACACTTAAAAAATTTGACACCCCTCCCAAATAATTTTCGTAATGAGCGTTTTATTGGAGTGTGATTTCCTTTATCCGTTTCCAATGTGAATTCACTTCCGAAAGATGAAAGGTGTATACTATAGGTTTAATTTATGATCTATAATATGTACTTTTACGATATAATTGTGTATTGAAAGATCTTTCCTATCAAATCAAATAAACTCAAACATAAATCACCATCGGGACGGGTAAAAACCAAACGAGTTCCGCGTCGTATGATTTGAAAGACGTACATGTATATCGCAAATATGAATAAAAAGTTATTGATCAGCGTCAATAAATTCTAAGTAAAGCGCAGGCAATAGGGAAGACCACAGCCACAAGCAAAACGATTTGGTCACGCATGTTGAGGATTTATGTGTTTAATTTAAATTGACCTTTTTTTTCATTTAAGTAAATAGTGCATGACCTTTAGAATCGTTAATACTTTCATAAAAAAATGGTCAATTTAATTGCATATTATGGTGTAG
This sequence comes from Mytilus edulis, assembly GCF_963676685.1. Taxonomy (NCBI): domain Eukaryota; kingdom Metazoa; phylum Mollusca; class Bivalvia; order Mytilida; family Mytilidae; genus Mytilus; species Mytilus edulis. The sequence continues at coordinate 58,931,173 of NC_092348.1, forward strand.
TAATTCAAATACCAAATATAATTTTAATTAAAAAAAATATGACTGATAGATAAAATAATTTTGCACCTTAGTTCACAAGGATTTTCTTGGGGAATTTCTTACCTTACAATAAAAATGTTAACTTTTCTTCAACTGAATACTGAAAAAAACAATAACAAAAAACTCCTGACGTTTTATTACCTGTCTGAGGCTGATCCAAGGGGGTCCAGGGGTTTGCAGCCCCCCCCCCTTTTTTTTTTTACATCAATGCTTTGAATGAAAATTTATGGTTGGACACTTCCCCCTTTTTATCCTGGGCTGGAAAATAGCTAGATCCGCCTATGCATGTCATGTGGTTATCTTTGATAATTACTTATCGATAAATATCAATGTACACTAATTTGTCACGAAAACTGATTTGATTGCCATGGTGAAATAAAAGAAATTAAAATATTGACCTAAGCATATAGAACAAGTGAAAAATTGCGATTGCGTTTGCATATATATAGCTGTCAAAAATATTCGAATTAGCTCTCGCCGCGATATAGCCTTTTTGTGCTAATACGGCGTAAAACAACCAACAATCAATCAATCAATGCAATTGGGATACATGGTATGATTGTCTATGAGAAAACTATCTACCAGAGTTAAAATGAGATGGAAAATAGCAATTACTTTGCCACTGTAAGGGATTCAACAATGGGAAGACCCATACAGTTATTAAAATAAACACGAGAAAACTAATTGCCTATTTTCTGACTTTTTTACTTTTAAATCTTATCTTACATCAATGACATGAGCAATGTTTTAGAATTTTAATTTTTCGGTGTATTTTCTTCATCCATCTATAGATTAGGCCCAAAAAGATTACTGCTAAATAAAATTCTAATCAATCATAAAACAGTAGCACTAGAATGCCCTATGTGTTGGCTTTGCTTTGTCATATATATAACACGAAAAAAAATGTTTGAACACACAATCAATTTTGTTTCACCGATATATAATATGCTTATTTTTCTTTAAAAAAAAAATGTTTTTATGGATTTTGTCATTATCTGTTGAGTTGTCTTTCTTAGTACGAGTATCTAGTGTAATTGTTTCAGATATTAATATGAGGACGTTAGTAACCGAGTGGTGTAATTCGTCAAAGTACTGTGTCACTAGCCTGTAAATACCTAGCTTATTTGACTAGGTTTTTTTTTTACCAAAGGTCGGCCAGCAGCTCCCTCCACCAATAAAAACTGACAGCCAAGATATCTCACAGTGATAAAAATGGCGTCAAGCATCAATCTGATATTAACGAATATTCGTTTTTTAACCTACTCCTATTTTATGTTATTGCGTGTTTTGAAATACAAAGTAACTTCAGTCTACATTATTTATATGTAAATGTGTTCTCTTACAACTTTTAAGTTACACATACCGTTGTTATGAATAGTTAGATTTCCCTGTAGAAGGTCAGTGGTTGTCCCGTGCACTTCGGCTTCCTTCACCAATGTCTGATTGAATTGTTATGCTTGTTGCGACATAGCTGTTCTTCCTTCCTGATTATTTGTTATCAATAATTAGGATAACTTCGTCAAAAGTAGAACAGGATATAAACAATAAATACTTCAATATAATTGAGCTGCGTAGAATAGAAATTGACCTTATGAAAATGTTGTTTAATTATTTCGGGTTGAAAAAAATCTCTATACGGAAAGCCTGTAACTGTTTGAAAATTGATCAGTTATTATAAAAACCCCATAACACAGGCTAATCTTAATCTTTTACTTCAATCATGTACACGTATATGTGCACTTGCAAAAGGTCGATCTCTATCCGACGCAGCTTATATTTTATCAGAGTCTAGTATGGAGAGCCGTGGTGTAGTGGTTAGCGCTTCAGACTACTACCACAATGGTTCCTGGTTCGATCCCCGAACCGGGAAGAAAATTTCAGGGACTGAATTTTCGGCTCTTCCTTGACACCATTTGCGAGTATGGTCTTGAGAAACTATGATAGTCCGTCGGAAGGGGTCGATAAAGGGCGTGTTAAGAGAGAGCCACGTCTCTTTCACGTAAAAGACACCCTTGTAGATTTCGATAAAGAGCAGGCTACTGCCAACAAAAGGCAGCACTCGCAACCCGCAAAGTTGAAAGGTTGAAAGTTGAATAACTTGTTTCCCAATCCACTATAGATAAAAAAAAATAAACTAAGAAAGCAGATATCAGTAATTATACAAGAAATAGTATTCAAGGATAATAACGGATGACGGACGGCGACGGACGATGGAAGCCAACAGCTAATTTGAAAGTTGACAACAGGGTTTTTCTGACATTGAACTATATTCACCTATGTTAATTTTATAAAATGACAATGTCCACTGACTGAAATAATAAAAATGTACACAATGAACTATTTGAATCCATGAAAACTGGACAGATGATAGCCATAATTTCTCCTGGGGTGAAAAGGGGTGAGAGTTATTTTAGGGTCATGCAGACCAATCGAAATGAATGACTAAATCTTATGATCAACATTGCTAGAAATAAAAAAATAAAAGCAAAACACTAAATTGGGGTTTTCTCATTGTTGAATGCTCAATAATGCCTATTATAGCTTACATCTAATTCATTTGAACTTTGGCGGATTGTTGTTTCATTGGCAATTATTCCCGGCACATCTCCTCATTCTTATACTTACAAATTAGGGATAATCAAAGCGACCGCAGTTCATCATCTTGAGGCAGCTTTGAAAGAGGAACCCTAATTTTGATAGAATAACACAATTTTTGAAAATAAAACTTACAAGTAAAAGATATGATATGAAGCAATACATTCATTATCAAAGTAATGGCTGTCTACTATGCAAATGCATGGTCCAGCATCCCGCAAAGTGGAAAGGGGTTTAATATAAGTTGCAAAACTTGTTTCCCAATCCACTATATATAAATATGTTTAAACTAATCAACGTAATGGTTGTCTACCATGCAAATGGTCCAGTATCAAAGTAATGCATGTCTTCTATGCAAATGGTCCAGTATCAAAGTAATGCATGTCTACTATGCAAATGGTCCAGTATCAAATTAATGCATGTCTACTATGCAAATGGTCCAGTATCAAATTAATGGCTGACTATTATGTAAATAATCCATATGAAACAGACACAAGACAGTTTTAATTTGAATCAGCCATTTTGCAATGGCAAAAAGTTCAGGAATACAAAATTATAAACAAAAATATGAGGTATTAAAGAGGTTAAACAATATACAAAAAAGGCAGAAAAAGACAATGACGAATTTAATTAGGTTCCATTAACTTTCATTGCTGAAAACGTCCACACAAGCAATAACAGCTTAATATGCACTGACCAAACAAGATACAATGTATCCAAATACTGAATTTTTCGAAAATTCAATTCAAAAACTATTTGTAACATCGAAAAAATCAATACTATTCCAATTATCGTTTTAAAGTTTATTGTGTCTTAAAGGAATCAAAATGTATTTCAAGGTCAAGGTTCAATAGATGGGCTATGCCACAGATTTTGTTAAAATTTTGAATCAAACATTCATGCAAGGTCATATAAGATGAGTAGAGTTGTGTGTTTTCTATACAATATGACTAATTTACCTTAAAATATTTGTATTAGTTCAGCGAACATGTGTTATAGGAGCTGACGATGCGGGCAGATGGACTTTGATACACCCCGTTAGCTGGTCTTAATTAATTTTGTTTAACCTCAGTATGTATACTGAGAGTTGCATCAAATATATGCGATATTATACATATCTTGTGGTATAATCGCCAATGAGACTGCACAATTGGTCTGAAAAGTTGTCCAATTCAATTTGGTGTTTCTTACGATATCGGTATGAAATGAAGAAAATATTTGCAAAAATAATCTAAAATATATAATTAATATTCCAAATGAGTAAAAAATCTAAATAAAAATATTGTTTTTATGTAGATAATCCATAAAAAAAAATCATAAGTTTATTTAAAGAAAAATGAATCAATTACATTAATACCTGGATTATTAGGGGAAGTAACCCATAACTGAATTATGTGATGACTTATCGCTATTCAGTTTTTTCTCACTTTTATTGTTAGTATGCAATTAGCCATTTGATTAGCCTATAGGTTTAAATAAAAAAAGAATTTCGTTGATCACTAGAAGTCCATAACTATCACGAGTTGGTTGACCGTTATGGAATATCCGTTTCACAGATGATATCAAAGGCGTTTGTGGAGTGGATTCCCCCTTTTGTGTGTGTGTTTATATATTTTATTTTATTCTAAGATAGGATAGAGGGATTTTTTTTACTAATATTGATAAGTCGCATTGAAAAGACTTTGAACACTTTAAATAAGTAATACTAAGTTAGTATACGTTGAAATATGACAAAACTATTTCAAATACAATATATACTCACACAAATAAATAAAGGGGTGGGGGAGATACACTCCCCAAACGCCTGTGGATGATAGCCAATATGTTCTTTAATTATGTCGTAACTACAATCCAGTTATATTTTCACGAATGTCACGGACTTACCGAATTAGACTATTTACCGGGTTTGTTATAGCACGAGCAACACTACGAGTGCAATATCATGAATATGTTGAGCAGGAATTAACTGCTTACCCTTCCGGAGCACCTGAGATCACCCCCAGTTTTTGGTTAGGTTTGTGTTGTTAAGTCTTTAGTTTTCTATGTTGTGTCTTGTGTACTGTTATTTGTCTGTTTGTATTTTTATTTTTTGCAACACGAACCCCACCAAAAACTTGAGGTAATCTCAGGTGCTCTGGGAGGGTAAGCACATTCTGCTTGAAGCTTGGCACATTATATATATAGCTGATTTTATCGCTTACGTTTTATGTGTAAGAATGTATGTGGCTTTCGAAACGTATTTTTTCTATGTATGTTGTTTTGTGTTGTGTTGTCTTGTTGGTGTATACCAAGAACAAAATTTTGTTTATATACAAATCAATCGGAAGGGATTGTTACTTTGACAACATTTTAAAACATTTAAAAACTTTATATAATGTCTTTTATATGAGTCCAATGAAGGTGTACCGATTTAATTGTTTGCCTGGTACAATCTTATTAAAATAAGTTCTCATCACTTGCTTCTCGATTTTTTATATGTCGCGCTCACACGGCGACATATAAAAAATCGAGGAGCAAGTGATGAGAACTTATTTTAATAAGATTGTGCCTGGTAGAACTTGGTTTATTTAATGATTTGGGGGTTTGGTATCGGATAAGCCATATAGCTTTTCGTGTTGCTTATTCTTCAGTGTTATATGTTGTGTCATGTGTACTATTGTTTGTCTGTCTGTCTTTTTCATTTTTAGCCATGGTATTGTCGGTTTATTTTCGATTTATGAGTTTGACTGTCCCTCTGGTATCTTTTTTCCCTCTTTTGGAATAAAATAAAATATCAAAGTAAATTTTTCCTTTTTAACGTTTTTTTTTTTTTTACAAATCTGAGACTTTCAAAGTGATTTTGAATATGCCAGTCCCAAGTTATGACCATTAATTAAAATGGTTTGCTCTTCCTTACTATATTGCATGATTGTACTTTGTTAATTCTTGTTTTATATTATGCATCAGGCTGTTGCTTGTTATATTGTCAACCATTGCCTGTTATACATGTAGCTCACTTCACAGTTTGTGTATTTGATGACTTTTCGTCGTTCACATCTTTGCCCATTTTTCTTTCTTACTAATTGTATTATGGCCAATCATACCAAATCTTCTTATTTTACACCATCTAAGGTCTCCAGGTTCAGAAGCTTTATTGAAATAGCAAACTTATAAGGGAAATATATCCTGAAAGGAAAACCAGCTTTGTATTATGTATCTGAGAAATAATACAAAATAATTTATGCAGGTGTTTTGGAATGTTCGTCTGTATATATGACGAATTTAGAATAACAAAATTAAAGCAAATTATTTAGTCATGAAGTTCCGTGCTCAACCTCTATTCGCGTTAATTTAAAGTTGTAATGCATTGTACGAAACAAACCAAACTGTCTATGCGCACAGTTTGGCGGTGTAAAATTTATAAAATTTGCAAAATTAGAACAACCATAATTCCAACCTAAACCTCCAACGTTTAAAGGAGTATCCTTGCTTCGTGCAATGTCTTTAAAAAAAAAACACGAAAATGAAGTAAAATTTCCAGGAGAATTCGTATAGTAACAAGTTTCTGTAAATGACGTAATGTTGTAGCGTATATATCATTTTATACTAGTTTTGTAACGTGTTTGACATATGGACTATATGTTCGTATCCGTTTTCACAGAATCTGAGATACTATAATATCAATCTTTTAATTAACTCAAAAACCTTACTACATCTTGGAGGCTTTTCTTTAAACTTTGAAACTTAATAAAGGAACAACGATAAATACACAAATAACATTGTAATTAAAGTGGTCTGAAAACTATAACCTCAATTTATCCTTGATCCTTTTACTGACTCTGAGGTCCCAACTGATTTGACAAACAATTATATAATAACCATTCAACCACTATTAAATAAGAACAAGCTTAAAAAATCCTAAGTTCCTGAAACACCTAGTTCTGAGACACCCAGTCTCTGACACACCTAGTCTTGAAACGATTAGTCTCTGAAGCACCTAGTTCCTGAGAAAACTAGTTTTGAAACACCTAGTCTCCAGAACACTGAAGTCACCAGACTATTACGAACTACCTGTTCGAGGGACTGAGACCATTCCCGAGGGAAATTACAGTGTCGGAACAACCCGGTAGCTTCTAATAATTGTAATACTTAGTCTCCGAAGCCCCAAAGTCACCAGACTATTACAAACCACCTGTTAGAGGGACTGCGACCATTCCCGAGGGAAATTACAGTGTCGGAACAACCCGGTAGCTTGCAACAATCGTAAAGACTTTAAAACCCGTTTGGTTCAAAACCACACGCTTTCAACTCAAACTAGGTTTACAAATTTTCCTTTTACACTTCTTTATTTGCTTGTATTTACTTTCCGATGTTTATCGGTCGACAGCCAAATAACAAATGAGCGACTCGCACAAGGAATCGGTGTCTTTATATACAAAGAACGCGGACCTCGACGAGAGCAACCTAACAACAATTAACGCATCTCATAACAACCAAGGATAAAAGGATGATTTTATATGTAGTTTTCGTTAACGTATTGTTCAAATGGGTAATGTATTATAGATAACAATCCGACATTGATTAACAAATATTGTCTTATGCCTATACTGCAAGTTTCGATGAACAAATTGCCACTGTCAACTGAAATAGGAAAACATAGGTTCTGAAATAATTTTGCCTCGACAAGAAGCACTTATGGCTTACATGAGGGTTCTTTTACATGCACAGGGCGTGACGTTTCCCTGCTCATGGGACCTGGGATTTAACGTCCCCATCCGATGGATTTACATTGACATATTTTTTTCTCTGTGTTGAGTGCATTTCAACACAACTCAACACTTGCAATAAAAATAACATTAATATTTTATAAAAAAAAACCATTGCTGTCTACAACAACCGATTAAATTTCAACCAGAGATTGAAAGTCTGTCCGAATTTTCTCCTCAACCTCATTTCTATTTAACATACTTCTAACAGACTTTATATATTTTCTGTACTTGAATAACTCTTTCTGCTTTGGAGCCACAATTTTCTCTTGTCGTGTTGTCTTTCGCTTGCTAAGTCCTTTCAGACACACTTTATCAGAAGTCTTAACATTTGTGTCAGGTTCTTCAATATCATCATCTTCGTTTTCGGAGCAGTCATTTTCTGAGACTGCTTCTCGGTTCACATATCCGTCTTTAGAGTAAACGTCATGATCCCTTCGTAGCTCAATGATTTTAACGTCATTATTCCTGTGTAACCTTATTCCTGTGTAACCTTTTCATATGACGTCTGCGATAAACCGACTTCTTAATGACTTTGCTACACTGGTAGCAATGTGATAAGGTCTTCTCCTGATTCTTAACCAATATCCCTTTATTTGTATCTACAATACTTACTTTTTCTTTTTTTGGTAGAACAGGCTCTCTGATTGTTCTAGACACCAGTACTTCACACAGAGGCGGTAGTTCTACAGCCGATGCTACATATGCCCCGTAGCAACCTATCTGACCTTCAAAATGTAAACGGGTCTCTCTTTCGTTTACCCAAATATTACCTTTAGTAATATCAATTACACAACTTTGGCTCCTTTGGAAGTCTATTCCCAGTATACCATCTACGTTCAGATCTGCTATCACAGCAACTTTGGTTCCTTTGGAAGTCTATTCCCAGTATACCATCTACGTTCAGATCTGCTATCACAGCAAACAGACATCACCATTTATTTCAATATCAATGATGGTTTTCCGAAATAAAATTAATGGAGAACCGTTGGTAGTCAATATCTCTCTGTCGATTGGTGACATAACATGGGAACCCATACTGTCAAACAATTTCTTTGAAATTAGAGATACTGTCGCTCCTGTGTCTATAAGCATCTTGGCTTTACAACCATGAACTTTATCTTCTATAAACATACCGGCCTCATTTGCTAATTTGTTAACTCCTATCACACCGTTCTGTTTTTCGCGTGAAAATTTGGGTACGTTTTGGGAGTTTGAATGTCCTCTTTTCACACTACTTTCGGGACAATCTTTCTTGAAGTGTCAAAATTTCCCTCAATTGAAACATCCACGTTTCCTGCGATTCTGTAATTGTTTCCAGTTCTTCTTTAAAGCTTATACTTCTTGCTGCAGATCAGACAAAGCTGTCTGCATGTTTTTAAGTAGCTCTACTATTTTGTCGCTAGCGTCACTGTTGGTCCCGTCTCTAGTTATAGCCCTTGAATAGCCCTTCCCATTATCTTGCTTAATTTCGGCCTTATTAAAAGCTTCAAGTTCAACAGCGTGTCGAATCGCGTCGTTAAAGTCAGCAGGTCTAGCTTGTTTTATCCTTAGCCTCATGTCCACACTCATGAGTCCGTCGATAAATTGCTCTTTAGCAAGTGTTTCTCTAACTTCATTCGGGGCTGTTGGGTACGCAAGGTTTGTCAAGCGTGTAATGGCCTGACCTAGGTCAGGAAGACTTTCGAAAGCCTTTTGACGACGCTTCCGTAATTGTGTTCGGTACAATTCCGTTTGATTGGCAGGCGAAAATCTTTCTTCAAGAGACCTGACAAGTTCTTTAAAATCTTGTCTTTTATCTGTGGGTATATTTCCTAGTACCCCTGGGCTTGTCCTCTCAACTAGACTGCCAAATAGAAACCCTTTTTCTACATCTGTCCAACTATTAATATTTGAACACGCATCGACATGAGACATGTCATCTATCCATGACCCCTGGCCGTCAAACGTAGCGGTCTTTATAATGTTTTTGCTTTTATTGATAGACTTGTCTTCCTTATATATACCTAGTTTGTCTTCTGGTGCTAATTTTTTCGAAGCTGGGATATATTTATCAGTTATTACAGGCTGTGGAATAATCTTTGACTTAGCCAATATCTCAATGTGTATACTTTGGAGAATGTCGGGGTCCGGAATTCTAGCAGAAGCAATTCCAGAGTCAGATTGTCTTGACGTGTTGCTTGACTAATAGGAGTTGACTGAGCAAAGTCTGGGGCATTTTCAAAACATGTAGATCTAATTAAGCACCCTATCTCCTTGTTTAATTTATTTAACTCCCTTGTCAAATTTCTTGTTTCGTCACTGTAAGGGTCATACAACATTTCATCTTCTCTGTATGTTTGCAACATACAAATGTATTTTGAAGAATAAATCAAACAAGTTTTCAAATGCATTTTATTAAACAATTTGACAATCAATATATTTACAAAACAATGTGTTGCTTCTTGCAAGGACAAATAGGAAATAATGACAATGAAACAATGTGATTATTTACATATAATACTGAAGTTTCTCAGATCCCACCGCTGCTAACCAATTTTGTAACGTGTTTGGCTTATGAACTATATATTCGTATCCGTTTTCTCAGAATCTGAAATACTCCAATATCAATCTGTTAATTAACTCAAAAACCTAACTACAACTTGGAGGCTTTTCTTAAAAAGCACAAGACCAAAACTTTGAAACTTAATAAAGGAACAACGATAAATACACAAATACCATTATATCAAAAAGTGGTCTGAAAACTATAACCTCAATTTATCCTTGATTCTTTTACTGACTTTGAGGTCCCAACTGATTTGACAATCAATTATATTATAACCATTCAACCACTATTAAATAAGAACAAGCTTCAACCAGATGCTCCACAGGGCGCAGCTTTATACGGCCGCAGAGGTCGAACCCTGGACATTTGGGGCAAGTATGGACACAACATTTAAGCTTGATACAGCTCTGAATTTGGATTGTGATTAAATAGTTGACACAACATTGGTTTCTGACACCATAAGAACTTAAACTTAAAAACTTAAATTTTTTAAATTGGACATTTACCCATTATGGTCCAATATCCTAAATCTAAATACATGGTTAGAATCAGCATATCATAGAACCCCAAGAATTCAATTTTTGATGAAATCAAATAATGTTCAACTTTTGTTGAAATCAAACAAAGTTTAATTTTTGACCCTTTGGACCTTAATGTAGACCAATTTGAAAACGGGACAATACTGTGCAATGGAAAATTTCTTGCTTTTGCGTAATATTGTGCAATTAGATATTTCTTGCTATTGTGCAATACTGTGCAATTGAAGATTTCTTGCTATTGCACAATACTGTGCAATTGAAGATTTCTTGCTATTGCGCAATACTGTGCAATTGAAAATTTCTTGCTATTGCACAATACTGTGCAATTGAAGATTTCGTGCTATTGCGGAATACTGTGCAATTGAAAATTGCTTGCTATTGCACAATACTTAATATAATAATTTTGGACCCTGATTAGGACCAACTTAAAAACTGGGCCCATAATCAAAAATCTAAGTACATGTTTAGATTCAGCATATAAAAGAACCCCAATAATTCATTTTCTGTTAAAATCAAGCTAAGTTTAATTTTGGACCATTTGGACCTTAATGTAGACCAATTTGAAAACAGGACCAAAAATTAAGAATCTGAATATACGGTTAGATTTGGCATATCAAAGAACCCCAATAATTCATTTTTTGATGAAATCGAACAAAGTTTAATTTTGGCACCTTTTGGCCCCGAATTCGTTGGGACCAAAACTCCAAAAATCAATCCAAATCTTCCTTTTGTGGTTATAAACCTTGTGTTAAAATTTCATAGATTTCTATTAACTTATTCTAAAGTTATTGTGCAAAAACCAAGAAAAATGCTTATTTGGGACCTGTTTTTGGCCCCTAATTCCTAAACTGTTGGGACTAAAAACCCCAAAATCAATCCAAACCTTCCTTTTAGGGTCATAAACCTTGTGTTTAAATTTCATAGATTTCTATTTACTTTTACTAAAGTTAGAGTGCAAAAACTAGATGTCTTCCGACGACGACGACGCTAACGTGATACCAATATACGACCAAAAAATTTTCAATTTTTTGCGGTCGTATAAAAATCCTAGGTTCCTGAAACACCTAGTTCTGAGACACCCAGTCTCTGACCCACTTAGTTCTGAAACGACTAGTTTCTGAAGCACCTAGTTCGTTCCTGAGACAACTAGTTTTGAAACACCTAGTCTCCGGAACACTGAAGTCACCAGACTATTACAAACTACCTGTTCGAGGGACTGCGACCATTCCCGAGGGAAATTACAGTGTCGGAACAACCCGGTAGCTTCTAATAATTGTAATACTTAGTCTCCGTTGTACCAAAGTCACCATACTATTACAAACCACCTGTTCGAGGGACTGCGACCATTCCTTAGGGAAATTACAGTGTCGGAACAACCCGGTAGCTTCTTAAAATTGTAATACTTAGTCTCTGAAGCACCAAAGTCACCAGACTATTACAAACCACCTGTTTGAGGGACTGCGACCATTCCCGAGGGAAATTACAGTGTCGGAACAACCCGGTAGCTTGCAACAATCCTAAAGACAATAAAAACCGTTTGCTTCAAAACCACACGCTTTCAACTCAAACTAGGTTTACAAACTTTCCTTTTACACTTCTTTATTTGCTTGTATTCACTTTCCGATGTTTACCCGTCGACAGCCAAATAACAAATGAGCGACTCGCACATTGAATCGGTGTTTTTATATACCAAGAACACGGACCTCGAAGAGAGCACCCTAACAACAATTAATGCGTCTCATAACAACCAAGGATAATAGGATAATTGTATATGTAGTTTTCGTTAACGTATTGTTCAAATGGGTAATTTATTATAGATAACAATCCGACATTGATTAACAAATATTGTCGTATGGCTAAACTGCATTTTTGTCACAAAAGGACAATTAAAATCTCATTTGTTTCGAACTATTTAACTCTTAATCATAATAAATAAAATAAACAAAATGGCTTTTGCGTAGAACAGTTGTGTCATTGGTTGTAAGTACGAAAGTGGCATCAATTCAAGAATAAAGAACATTAGTTGGTTCTTTTATTGGGGACTATGAAAAAAGCTGTCATAAAAGTTGTACACACGCGCAAACGTGTAATTGAAGAAGAAAACAAAATGACAAATGAATGAAACCTAAATTTGAATTTGGTTTTTGTCGTAAAATTGAAAAAAAAACTCTGAGGTATAGTTTCTGGAAGCATATGAAGAAGACGAAACTTAACATGCGATTTCTCCGGGTAAGAGTAATTCATTTCTGTGTTTTTAAGACATAAGCATAGAACTTTCTTTCATGATATAATTGGACGCTTTCTATTGAATAATATAAATAAAACACGTCATTATTACATAAACTATATTCAAATATATTTTAGGGAATGCACCTGTTTTAAGTTTTATAATTATTGGTGCGTTAAGGCTGATAATAAATATAAACTATGGGTATTGTGTAATAATCTAATTGCATAAATTTTAGCTGCGTCGGATAGAAATCGACCTTATGTATTTGAATATCAATAAATCAATATATATGATTGACAATAATAATATAATTTCAATATGTATTTTGATTTCTTTCAATACTTTTCTCGTTTTTTTTAAGTCAGTAAAACATTTTTATTTGTAGATATTGCACTGGAGAACTCGAGTGGTAAAATCTTTAAATCTCGAATCATTTGAATACTTCAATTTAAAAAGCATTCAAAATCACCCATCTGAAAGACAGTTTAAAAAAACCCACAGTAGAAACCTTTATGGAAAAGTTAAACTTCAAACTTTCATTTTAAAATTGATGAGTATAGCATGATTAATTCAAAATTTATATGCTAGCACAATTACATTTAAATTGTAAAGAATGAATTTAACCAACTGCTGAATATTTGGAACAGAACGGAATCTATAGGTGTACAGCTATTTCATCATGGCAACAACACACCAGTTTGCTCTGTCAATCATCATTACAGTAATATGTGTGGAACCAGTATTTTCCTGTTCATACAGTTGGAATGAAACATATAAGTTGGTCGCCAATTGTGAAAATCAAGGATTAACATCTGTGCCAAGGAATCTAAGTCGAGATATACAGGAGTTAATATTTTCACAGAACTTGATAGACATACTCAAAAACAATTCATTCATCAATTATACCAACATGGATATATATATATATGAAATTCATGAGGATGCTTTTGCAGGACTTAATTCGCTTAAAGTTTTGAAGGTAAATGATAATTTGATTAACATCACAATTCTCCCAGAGGGAGTATTCAAACATCTTAATAATTTAGTTGCACTGGATATAAGTAGAAATAAAAAGCAATTGAATGAAAGCAATCAGTTTATTTATCCCGATGGCACATTTTCTAGATTGGAACGATTGCAGAATCTCTCAATTGATCTATACATGTTTCCTGTATTTGGTAGAGGATTTATAAAACTTCACAACCTCACCTCATTGGATTTTCATAAATGTTATTTGCGAAAAAGTAGTGGATTTAAGCTAGGGAACTCAACATTTCAAAATTTTCGTCAAACCTGGAAGAACTTTATATCAGAGGCTGTCGTCATTTTTTTCCAAATGGAACATGGATTACTTGAACATTTTCCTAACTTAAAAATTTTAGACTTGTCAAATTCATACGTTCACCTGTATCAGGCATTGCGTATTCTTCATCCGTTTCAATATAAGAACATGTCCGTTATAAACTTTCACCACATAACTGATAGTTCAATCAATGGAAATGATTTCCCGTACTCTGTTGTTATAACAGAAGAATTAATGAAATATCTAAAAACTATTTGTATAGAATCATTGGACTTGTCGAAAACAGGAATCGTTGATTACCAGAAACACTCTTTATTTTCGTTTGAGCACCCAAAATGCTTCAAAGTCTTTATTATGTCTGCTACTAGACTACCGGCAACGATTTCAGACCACTACTTTGAAATAATTAGATTCATAAAACATGCTGCTTATATAAAGGTCTACGATTTTTCATACCTTACTTCAGATTATCCTGATCCCGTTTATTTAAACGTATACCATCCTGAAACCTTGAATCATTTTGAAAATAGGATTCAAAACGTTTATTTTTCACCGGAAGTCAGTATTTTCCTTCCGCCGTCTTTAGAATTTCTTCGATTTACTCACATTTCATCAGTCTTAAGTTCAGCGTTTATCATATGTGCGAACACATCGCTAAGATATCTTGATGTGTCATTTGGTGTCTACCAGCATTTTCCGAATGGAACGGACGACTGTGGAAAGCAGCTGAAATACTTAGACATTTCTGGAAGTCCTAAGGCAATCATAACATTTCCAAAAATACCCCTTCCAAAACTCACCATCTTAAAAATGACACATGCACGCATAGACCAATTAATTTTAAAAGGTAAAGAATGGATGGTATTCCGAGCACCATATTTGCGAAATATAGACATATCTTTCAATAATTTATGGACATTGGAGAGAAAAACATTTTTGAATCAGCCTAATATTACGCATTTAAACATGTCAAACAATCTTTTCAGGGCCATTCCTACTTTTGTTAAAAACCTACAAAATTTGGAATATTTAAATCTTTCTAACAATTTGATTGTTTCTATTAATGATACCATGAGGCGTTGGCTGAATAATGTGTCCTCAAATCGAAAGTTTGTCCTTGACTTGAGTAACAACGATTTAGTTTGTTCGTGTGATACGATAAACTTCCTTTCGTGGATGGAGATTAAGAAAGAAATATTTCATGATGCAGACAATTATACGTGTACATACACAAAGAAAAGCGAACAAGTCCCATTAAAGAAAGTAATAAAAAATAAAAATAAATACTTCCTATATTGTGAAGTTAAAAAGAATATGTGGCTACTTCCTTTATGTATATCAGTTGGAAGTGCGTTTGGTATATTCATACCTCTTTCTCTCCTTTATAACTATAGATGGAAAATAACTCTTTACATGTATAGAAAAGTGAGGCGTGTTGTTGAGAACAATTTACATGAAAACTATATGTACGACGCATATGTTTCATATGAAGACAGAAGCGTAACATGGATTCAAAAGTTTCTTCTCCACAAAAATTGAAGATGAATGGGGACTTAAAGTGTGCTTACATGATCGAGATATTCTTCCTGGGGATCTAACTGCAGATGCGAAAGCCGAATCTATTAAAGAAAGCAGACATTTTGTTTTCATAATTACTGAACATTTTACCGAAGGAAAATGGGGAAAATTTGAAATAGAAAGGGCAGTGTACGAAAAATGTACTACAAACCTGAGAAAAATAATTGTTATTTTACAAAACATTCAAGTTAAGGACATTCCAGAGCAAATTGTAAAGATTTCAAATGATGTTTGCTTCATTGAATTACCATTGGAAGAAAACGAAATTTATGACAAAATAGATCACCAAAGAACCTGGCTTAAGTTAAATGCTCTGTTTTATCTTAATTAGGAAACGTTTTTATGTTTGCAACATTCTGAGTTTTGAGTTTATGTTACAAATTTTAAAGTCGAAGTTTAAAGGGGCACTAGCTACGAGATATATAAAAAATCTAAAGTTTGATTTTTTTCTGTTCAATCAATAATGAAAGTGAAATAGTGAAATAACAATTCGCTTTTTGTAGCCAAAAAGGTTCAATTTTGACAAATTACGCTAAGAAACATTGATAATTAGTTCTTCACTTGCAAGTGAATGAGTCGACCTCTTTAAATCCGTATTCATGTGAACTTCAATTTAACCCCTAGCTAGAGATTGACAACGCATGCATTGTACGTGTACTGGTTATTTAAAGAAAAGGAATGTCAACAATGAAAGTGAAACTACGGTAAATCATTTGATTACTAATTCGATGCACATAAAATCATTCTTATACGGTTAAAAACAATGAGAAACATCTATTTTTAATCTATAAAATAAAATCAAACAGACCTATAAAAATCCAATTGCACGTGTTGGTTTAATCTATTCATATCTTTATTTATGTTTACATCGCTTATATCTGAGGTCAAATCGATAGTTAATTAGATGGCGTCTGGACTAAAATACACACGAAACGAACCTATATATTATCTACCCCATGCTCTATAAACTGTTTATTTTAGACTTTTGATAGTTTGGATAAATGTTTTACATTGTTATAAATCATATATGAGAATTTGAGTCAAATTGGTGACCATGAATTTGACAGCTAGTGCCCCTTTAACAGTCCTGAAATAAATAAATCAGTTGATAATTATTTTTACATCAGTTTCTGTTTTTTCGTGTTATTGTTTTTAAACGATTTGATTTGTACTCATCTTGCGCATAACATAGAGTATTATATACCTATCATACGATGGGGTTGCTGTCACAGTTTCGAATAACAAATATCTCCATTTAGCGATATGGTATATTAAAAAGATACACAATGACTTTTAATAGTCTTTGTTTGTATCTGATATTTTTGTCCTTTCGAATAAATGTGTTACTCAATTGGCATTATTTTTGTCTTTGGTATTTTTCTGTTATAATAATTGTTCTTATTTGTTAAGTCATTTTGTGCTATAGGGGTGGTTCGATATAAAAAATACAATCATTCGAATCTTGAAATTTACAATGAAAGTATTTTCGATTCAGTAACTAGTATCTGATAGACTTTTTGCAGGGTATTTTCAAATCATCTATTGAAAAAAATTAATCGTTGTATTATTTCTATTTTGTTTGTCTTTTAAGGGATCATCGTCTTCGATAGGTGTATTTATGTTGATTCTTTCTTGGAAGCATGTGTGTATCTTTAGTTTGTAATTAGATAGTGAAATGATCACCTCCACCTTTCAACAGTGAGCAAAACCCTTACCATAAAGTAAGCTATTAAAGGCCCCAATATTACAAAATTTATAACAATTCATAAGAGACAACTGCTGGCATAATTTGTGATTAAACATATATTATCATGAGATATAGGTATTCATGTATACCCCCGCTTGAAATATTCTGTTAAGATGAAGTTGATTAGCAATGGATGTGAAATGTCAAATAGTGTTGCTACCAAATTACAGAGTGTTCGAAATTTACGGAACTTTTGTCGCAAATTCATATACGATCATTATGTGTTAGAATATATCAGTATGATGATTAATAGAAAATTGATGAACGACTAATCTGAAAACACATCACATGGTATGACATGTCCATGAATTCGAAACAGACACACGATGGCTATAACAACATATCCCTCCTTATGCGGGGGTATACCAACAAAGGAAAACAAAATATGGCAAACAGGAACTAATTTAAAAGACGATCACTGATTTTCGGGCTTCTGACTGGAGACAAGCATTTAATAGAAGACCAAATGATACACCAAAATATATTTCATTGAGGCACATACAAGCGTCCTTAATGTAGATCTACATCTTTGATTTACAGAAAAAGGTTATTATATATTTGCCCCTCCTATTCAGCTCAACAGAACCCGAATGTGCCCTTATGTCATCACTTGACATCCGTCGTCGTAAGTCATCGTCGTAAACTATTTCAATAAACTTCACACCTGAATCTACTGGGACTAATACTTCCAAACGTTAAATGAATGTTTCTTAGGGTATCTAGTTAATAAACTGTATCCAACGTTTTGGCTAAAAATAGAACATAGGGTCAAATGCAGTTTTGGGGTTATACCTAAAACATAAAGCATTTAGAGCAGATAGGAAAAGGGTAATGTGTTCAATAGGTCAAGATCTATTAGACCTTTAATTTCAGACGAACCGAACAACCCATTGTTGGGTTGCTGCCACTTAATTGGTAATTTTAAGGAAATTTTGCAGTTTTTGGTTATTACCTTGAATACTATTGAATATAAATATAAACTGTAAAAACAGCGAAAATGTTCAGCAAAGTAAAATCTACAAACAAACTTTATATCACAAAAATTGTCAACTAAACGTACACTATAAGGCGTTATTGCCTTTTAAAAACAATTTTTCACAATTTGATCATCTAACTTGCTTGCCTTACTTTATAAAAATCTTCAGAAACAGATAAATAAATACGAACATAAATACAATACAATGGATTGGAAAACAAGTGACAAGTCACTTATAGAAATTCCTCTCCTTTTGAACGGCAAAATCAATTACAATGGACAGAAAATGTACAATCATATAATATAATATCATAGAAAAAGAAATCAAATGTAATGGAAATTAACATATAATGCAGATAGTATTTTTTAATATTGGGTGACATGTTGTTGGGCCAACAAGAACTATTATGTAAATCTCTTAGTTTTCAATATATAGTCTAGGACAATAAGAAAGTTGTTTTTATATCGGTAATGTTCGGATCACCATAAAGTAACATATCTATGTTAAGTGTACCAACTAGGTTAACAAAAAAGGCTACACGAATTCGACGATAATTGGGACAGTTTAGAAGGAAGTGTTCTGAGGTTTCTATCTGTTTACATTTACAAAATGGGTCTGATTCCAAATTTTTCTAATACAAGTGATCTTTAAGACTACTGCTCTCGGTACGGATTCGGGTATGATATATCTGGCACAGTCTACTGCCTGCATTATAATAATTTGGTATAGAATGATTTATCCTAAGAAATGCTTTTAGTGGAGCGATAGAAGCAGCATTTTTTATATCTGGGGAAGGCTATTCCAAAGTCGAACTGTTTATGGAAGGAAACTATTCATATAATATGTAGTTCGACAGGGTACTGAAGGAAAATTATTTGCGTAACGAGTTCTGTACTGATGTATGTTTCTAAACTGATCGGGTAGGATATCACTTAGATAACATGGGGTCTTTCCATTCACCATATTATGAAAAAGTAAAAGTTTATGCTTATCTCTTTGCTGTTGAAGAGTCTCCCATCCGCATTCTGCCAACAGAAAGCGTAGACTGGTGAGTTTTGTTGCACCAGTAACGATGCGTGCAGTATCGTAATTTACATGTTTAAAGTGGACGGACACCCACTCAAAATGTTATTTAGTTAAGAATCTATTTTATATTTGTATAGTAATAAAACGTCTTATCTCTTTGAAATAATGTCAGAAACCTGTAAAAATGATATAAATATATTACCCATTTTAAATTTCCCGCCGACATGGCAGATACGATTTTGTTTTTATTAGTGACGTCACCCGTCTATTTTGATTCCAACATTCGATTACGTAATACCATCAAAGCAAAACAAAAAACATTCACCGATTATTCATGGATAGAGAAGATAAAATGGGCTTGGTTTCGTATAATTTTGAACCAGAATATTCTGTCGAGGAAATGAACACTAATTCCGTAGCCGAGACAACATCACAGCAGGCATTCCCGACTTTGGAAGAATGGTGTGATTGTGGAAATTGCCAGCAAATGCCGTCCCCAGAGGAATGTGTATGTTGCAGACATGCAGAGTTTGTCTATCCAAATTTAGAGGACCATCAGTGCATTATGCAAATTGAGAGTTTTGACAATCTTATTTTAAACCCCGATGTATTGGCACTGTCATTTATACAGATGATGATGTTTAGGAGGCAACGTGGTCGTGCACCTGACCAGTTAAACTCGAGGTAATTTCTTTAAAAATGGGAGAAGGAACCATTGGAACTTTACCGGAGGTGATTTTTTTTAACTACATGAAAGTGCCGTTTTGCCGTTTTATATTTTCTGATATCATTGTCGTTATTTCGGTGCGGTAAAAAAAAGTGAGTGTGTGTGGTGGGGTGTGGGGGGGGGGGGGGGGTCGGGGTAGTACGAAAATAAGCGTTAGAACCCTCTTGGACATTTTTCACAGAGCATGCTGGTATAATTTTATACATGTACCAGGTCTCAAGTAGAATATCCCACAAGACAAGTGAAGTTTAAAAGGTTGACCCAACATTTGTGTGTCTACCATGCACAATATCAAAATGTGAAATTTTATAGAAATCAGTCATTGTATATGTATTTATCCTATTTCAGACAGTCACGGTTAGTTGCCTACAGACAATTTGTATGTTTGATGCTGAAAGGTGAGAGACACGGAAAGAGTAATAGAGTGGTTATTCCATCCTGTGTTGTTAGAAAAATCAGAGATAGTTTCCTAGATGATGATGGTGATTATACTGGATTCAAGTTGGCTATTGATGATGTTCTGGACTTATTTGTTTAACATCACACCAGTTTTTCTTAACTTTGTCATCATTAAAAAAAGGTTTTCCAGATTTTTATCTATAATGTAAATATTATGGTAAAGAATAAGTCTTCAGGAAACAAAGTGGCCGTCCTTAGACACCTTTTCCATTATACTGTAAGTTCAGAATTTTTTGTTATTGCCACAATAATCAACTGAAATCAGTTTCACAAAAAAACAACTTGCGATATGTTAGTTCATAGCATTATTTGTAATCAAAGTGATTAAAATTGCATTTGTTCATTGTTCAGTATTCAGATTCGAAGCTACTAATCTGTTCTGTAGATTGACAACCTTGCTAATTGGTAGTAGCAGCTACACCTTATTCTTTTAACAGTATAACACAGCATTTCTATGTTCAGCGAATCTTGAAAATGGAGTCAAAACTAAAAGAACTACTACATCTACTAGGCTCCAATATTTTTGTTTATGAAATTTTTAAATTTAAGAGGGTAACCACCTGAGTCAGATATTCTAAGTACAAACATAATATAATTGATTTATCTAAGATTTTTTTTATTGCTTTATCTATGTTTTGATAGATTTATCTAAGTTTGAATGATTAATCTAAGTTTAATTGATTTCTTGGTTTATCTTTTACCCACTAACAATTCACTAATTGGTTTTCTAATGTCTTGTAGACAGTATGAAGTACTTCCACATATTGACGACTTTGACTGCAGAATGGCTGCAGAATCAATTATAGAGAAACTTATCTCCAAATACCAATTCAGTTCACCACAGGTAACTATTCATACAAATTATATTTCATTGTAGTTTTGGGCATTCACATTTGTCTCATTATTCCTTTATGTAGTCTACCCTGTTTACATCTATAAAAATAATAATCAATTTCATAAAAGTGAACGTTCCTTTCCTAAACTAAAATATGCACCAATTCAAAGATTACAAACTGAAAAATGGAAAATAATCTTGTTTAGTAATCTCTTGTTGTTCTATTTTGTGTATACAATAATTTACATATTGGATCCCTTAAATATCGATCTCTTCTTATACATGTTTTTTGTAAGTCTTGTTGGCAATATTGACTAACGTTAGTTTTTTTTTATGTAGGAATATCAAAATGCAAACGGATTTAAAGTCAAGCTTCCAGATATACAATATGTTAATTACAAATCAGACATGCAGATAACGAAAGAACAACCATCTGAGCTGACAAATGAACAACACAATAACAATAGTAAGTCAGTTGTTTTGTTTGTTACGTTTATCTAGATTGAATAACGCCAAACATGGCAAAAGTGCTGGTCAGTTTCAAATTGCGGCGGCCTTTCACTTAAATATAAGCAACAGTAGTATACCGCTGTTCAAAAGTCATTAATCGATTAAGAGAAAACAAATCTGGGTAAAAAACGTATACCGAGGGATACAAAGCAACTATAAGAGGAAAACAACAAAACAACAAAACACTGAAGTGCAACAAAAACAAACGACAATGCAACATAAAAGAGTGGCGGAAAGATACCAAGGTGACATTTAAACTCATAAGTCGAAAATAAACTGACAACACCTTGGCTAAACAAGAAAATGTTATTCAGACAAACAATATTACACATTATCTTACCTCCTATACATTTCTAGGAATATGATTGGTTAAAAGCGTCCGCGTGGAGACCGTGTATATTTCATATAAGGTTAGTAGGGAGGCGGGGCTTTATATGGGGTGAGAGCAATGCTCAAATCCCCATATGGAATTTACTGACCCAGTGACCCCATATATACCTTATAAGGTCACTAGAACACTATGTAACTAATAATACACAACATAAAGCCAAAGCAAATCTGTGGAAAAAATACATCATATCTACAAACTATACTATTAAACGAGAAGACCTCATTTTGTGTGTCGCTTCTCTTCCTTCCACAATAAACCAATCATCATGCCTCTGTGTCCTATAGGTAACATGCATAGTCGCATTTGTCATCTATTCTTATGATTATTCAGATTGCGTTTTTTTGGGAGAAAAACGACAAAAAAGGTGTCCGGATATGATTTCGTCATCAGACTGACTTTTAGTCATAGATATAATTTCCGGTTTGAAACATGCATAAATACAACCAATCGTATGATAGATAACAAAAATGAAAAATAAATAAGCCAATCAGAGCGTTCTCCATATAATGGTGTTTAGATCGCAAGAACCACAATTATTATACCTCCTTATAGAGGACAATTATTTTTCGCTTTTATCTACATGTAAACCACGATTATACTACTTTTAATATATAGATACTCTCTGTATTCTGTCTACTGTTTTCTTTGAAATGTTTACTATTTAAGGGGTCATACCAGTTGCATATATATTAAAATAAGTAAAACATGTGACACAAGTACAACCAATCGTATGATAGATAACAAAAATGAAAAATAAATAAGCCATTTAGAGCGTTCTCCATAATATCATGGTGTTTAGATCGCAAGAATCGCAACTATTCTACCTCCTTAGAGAGGACAATTATTTTTCGCGTTTCATATATAGTATCATGGTGTTTGAATCGCAAGAACCACAACTATTATACCTCATTAGAGAGGATAATTATTTTTCGCGTTTATATACATGTAAACTACGATTATACCACTTTAATATATAGAGACTCTCTGTATTCTGTCAGGGACTTTCTATGTTAGTATAGAAAGTCCCTGATTCTGTCTACTGTTTCTTTGAAATGTTTAATATTTAAGGGGTCATACCACTTGCATATATATATTAAAATAAGTAAAACATGCTCAACTTCATCTAAAGTTTAAAAAAAACTTTAACCTGAAGCGGGACAGACGGACGGACGGACGACCGAACGCATGGATGCACAGACTAGAAAACATAATGCCCATAAATGGGGCAAAACAAAATATTGTTGAAAGGGAAAACGGTAATTTGGCAAAAATGAAAGTAAGGTAGAGATTAGAGGGAGGCAGGACCTTTTTCGGGGCGTCTGGATCGGGTGTTTTTAATCTCGGGATTTGGGGATTGATCCTTACGGGATCAGGGAATATATTTTTCGATTTCGGGATATGAATTTCTTTAAATTCTGCATCATGGGCTCGGAATTTCATGGTTATAAGCCCGGAATTTGGGGATCAGGACCCATTCGACCACCCTTCAAATTAGCCTTAGTCGGTCTTAGTCATTTATACCTGATTCATATCCTACCAATGGCATGTTAATAAAGTCATTTATACCTGATTCATATCCTACCAATGGCATGTTAATAAAGTCATTTATACCTGATTCATATCCTACCAATGGCATGTTAATAAGGCTCTTAAAAGAAAAAGCACTGATGGGTTGTCCTAGACGCATATTTTGTTAGACTCATAATGGTCTGTATACAAGCAGTTACATTTATTACATGTTTGAAACGGTGCAAATTTTTAATTTCATTTAACGAAGCATTGTAGCAAAGGAGAAGAATAATTGTGGTCTGAGGCCAGAAACACGAAAATGAATTGAATTTAACAGAAAGGAAACAAATATCGGCCTTTGGAAAAAGGGAGAGGGCTTTTGGTACCTTTTATGAAATTCTTCATACATAATATCTTTTACAAAAAAATCATCCTACAACAGTTCACAAGCTGTATGCCCGCGATTTCGCGGGTGTGTTCTAGTATTCTTGATAAATCTGAGGTTTCCACGAGCCCAAATTGCCATATACAGATACACTATATTTGTATTGACAATTGATCAATTTCAATTATTTCATATAACGTTCAAAACTTTTCATTTTGCAGACATCAGTTGCCAAGACAACCAGTTTAATGTTTTAAGCAACAATTATGTGAAGACAAAGGATTTGTCGGAGAAAACAAACAAGTGCTTTGTTAAAATTAAAGAAGGTAAATAAATTATAAGAATTTAAAAAATGTTTATTGACATTTCATACAATTTCAATGTTTTCAAAGAAACATAAGACGATACAGCCATATCAAGTTCATATAAAAATGCGATTAGCTAGGTTATTTTTTTTTTTTTTTTTTTTTTTTTTTAAATATCTCTCTTGTTACATGATGCTCCTTTAAAAAAAAAAGGTAATATGAATACAATGAGATGTTACTCAATACGTCAATTAGACTGCAATCCAGATTCCCAACAAGACCAGGGGCGGATCCACCCATTTACTAAAGGCAGGTTCCTTACCAAGACTAAGGGAATATCAACTACATGTATGTGTCCACATTGAAAAACATTGTTCGTAAACGGGATGGTTCTAAACCCCTCCAATGGTTCGCCACTGAACGGTTATAGTCCACGGTTCCATAAGACATGTAGTGTCTATATGATATGTCATGTATCAGAGGAATAGGGCAAACTATTTCATACGTATTTGACATTTTTTTATTTAAATTAAAACTTATGTGCGGTAACGCCAACAAAACAGCAACCAAACGACATAAATAAAAAAAAAAAGGAATCATGTTAATATCCTATGTGTATTGTTTTTAAGTACATTATTGAAATAAATTATACCTAATACTTATATAGAATGTAATCAAAGTCCAGAGGATAGTGGTTGGCGTTTTGTTGTTTATAATATTAGATTTCTTTTTTCTCAGTTTTGTGAATGCAGAAAAAAATACTTCGACTTTTTTTTTAATTTTCAGGAATGATCGTTAAATTGAAGGTCACTACAGACGAGTCAGAAGTTGCCTTTGGATGGTATAAGACAAACCCGTGGACTCAAAAGAAATGTGGATTTTTTCGCAAATCTACGGAAAACATAGAGTTAACATAACCACAGTGGTAAATGGTCATATTTTAGAAATAATTACAACTACAAGTGTACTTTGATCATGGTTCATTATTGAGTTGTTGGAGTACATGTGTGCCGGTATGTGTGATTGAGAGAATACGTGTAGGTGGAAACGAAGGGACTGTAGTTTGTGTGAGAGAATGTGTGTGTAAGTTTGAGCGAGTAAGTCGTATGAAAGAGTGTTGGTGTGTGTGGGTGTGTGGGTGTGATTAGAGAAAACAAGGGAGTGGAGGTGATTGTGCTGTATGTCATTGTAAAATATATTTGAGTTTAAAGAAGTTTTTTTTTTATTAAATAATTATTTTTATGAATTGTCTTTATTCATTATTCAACAAGGTATTTCTATTTGTACCAAGTTTTCTTCATTAGTGCTAAACTAATCTGCGTGTTCCTAAAAGTGTAATATCACATTCAGGTTTCTTGTCACTTGCTTTACTAATAATAAGTAACAGTATTTGTCTCAGACAGAACAAGACTATGAAGCATTCTTGGAATCCTTGCATGAAGTAAAATTTATACATTGTCGATGCAATTTCTGGATAAAATTATCTGATGACTTGCAAGCTCTAAGACCATGGTTCAACACTGAGGTTGTGAGTTCGATCCCCGCTCGATCGTGCGGTTGAACTCGACTCCAATATCAATTGACTAGGATTGTCAGTTTTCCTATCAAAGGTCGGTGGTTTTCTCTGGGCACAAAATAGCCCGAAAGCGGTGTTTAAAAGTAGCGTTAAAACACCAAAATTCAAATCAAATCTAAAACCATCAAACAACAGCAGATGTATTCAATAAGTAACCGGGTTTGCACTAACATGAACAACGTTAATATGACGTGTACCACATGTGGAGCAGGCATGATCTGCTTACCCTTCTGGAGCACATAAGATCACCCCAAGTGTTTGGGGTTTGTGCGTGTTACTCAGTCTTTGTTTTTTTATGTTGTGTTTTTTGTACTATTGTTTATCTGTTTTTGTGTTGGTCTTTTTCTTCTTTTTTTTTGTCATCGCGTTGTCAGTTTATTTTCGTCTTATGAGTTCAAATGTCCATCTTTCGTCTTCTGTGTTGAATGTCCATCTGGTAGTATCTTTCGATTGTCTTTTACACTCTGTAAATAATAATAATATTCGATCATATCTTTATAAATAAGGAATTTGTTGTTGATTCCAGGTCTGTGGTCGTCTCTGATTATTATTTAAGCTAGTCTAGACAAGAAAGGAATTGGTTTTACAGAGATTTATTTACCGTATAGACATAGGTCTTTGCATACCATGTTTATTCAAGCAGGGAGAGCTACAATGTACATGTACATATCAAAACCAAACTACAGAGAGGTTTGAATTTGCGAGTCAACATACCCAAGTATGACTCGTTTCTTGAAGATTATAATATTGCTCTGTGATATAATGTTTACGTTAGTTAAGGTTGATCTAATTTGTATGCCCCACCTACGATAGTAGAGGGGCATAATGTTTTCTGGTCTGTGCCTCCGTCCGTTCGTTCCGCTTCAGGTTAAAGTTTTTGGTCAAGGTAGTTTTTGATGAAGTTGAAGTCCAATCAACTTGAAACTTAGTACACATGTTCCCATGATATGATCTTTCTAATTTTGATGTCAAATTAAAGTTTTGACCCCAATTTCATGGTCCATTGAACATAGAAAATGATAGTGCGAAATTCAGGTTAAAGTTTTGGTTAAAGTTTTTGGTCAATTAAGGTAGTTTTTGATAAAGTTGAAGTCACATCAACTTGAAACTTAGTACACATGTTTCCTAAGATATGATCTTTTTAATTTTAATTCCAAATTAAAGTTTTGACCCCAATTTCACGGTCCACTGAAAAATGATAGTGCGAGTGGGACATCCATGTACTATGGACACATTCTTGTTTATTGTATTACGCTCCTTGGACTGATATTCACATTTTATGGTCTACGGTTATTTTCAAACAAGATTTGTTCAAAAGGAATTTTAATTTCCTTCATGGGGATGCACCATCTTAAGGAATTGGTTTTATTTTTCACAGTGATATATATGCGCTTCTTCAGAGTGATGTCTCGAATTCTAAAGAACTTTATATCTTCATTAATAAAAAACAATTTTAGCACATAGATATAATCTAAATACGTATATAAAATATTTTTCTTAAGTTTATTCCAAATATTCCACCAACAGGAATTTGAAAATAAGTGTGTTTATGATAAATTAAATACTATGTATAATATAAAGCTAACATGTTTAGGAGTTGACCTTCAAATCTTTCTTTTTTGTTCCAATTGACTTTCTGTAACAGTTTATTTAAACATTTTATAAATTGACAAACAATTATATGTCTTCATGAGAAGGAATACCAATTGTTTTTGTTTGTTCAATCACCGTGTATTGTTCTCTTTAGGAGGGATACACACCCAATGTTTCTGTGTGTGTGTGTGTGTGTGGTGGCGGTGGGTTGAAAAAACACATACATTTGTTACGACAAATGTGCAAGTTAATAAGATAACAAGCATTAGCCTTTCAAAAAGGGCTAGTCGACTCTTAGCTGATGAAAATGGAAAGTGCTCTCGCTTTGTAGATTTATTCATTTACTAGAATAGCCACGTGCATCAATCAACAAATTTTACCACACACCTGAGGTCACACGTTATGAAGTAGTAACTCCAGAAGATTCGACTATTTATAGATAAAAGTTACCTGTGTACCAAAATCATGCATATGCATGATTAATGACCAGACAAAATCTAATTGCTAAAATAGAGAGGACAAATCCGATACTCCCGATACTCTACGGGATTGAAGGACATTAACTAGGTTTGGATTGTCCTAACTAATCAATAAACTTTGATTTTTTCACATCTCGTAATATCTTCCAATCATGTAGCAAGAAAAATTCACGCACTGACTGTCCATCGTTCAATTCTTAATATCGACTCCTAGGAGTCGATAATAATGATGATTGATGTACCTTTTCTAAAATCTAAAGCACTTCTAATCACTTCTCAAAGCATGAAGCGTAGATTTCATTTGAAATTGTGTCACCTTTAATTATAGTAGAACTATAGATACAGACCACAATCGAAAAAACAAGAACTTAAGATTAAACGTTTAAGATTAAATCATTAATTGCATATTTTAATTAAGCGGACGTGTATTTCTAAATTTTAACGAACTTCCAAAAGCATAGCTTGCATATTCAAATTTAAACGGACGCTCAAAATCATATACTGCATATTTGAATTTAAACCGACACCAAAATCTTATACTGCATATCTAAATACAACGGACAATCAAGATCATAATTTTATTCTGCACACTTGAATATAAACAGACGCTCAAAATAAGATACATACTGCATATTTGAATTAGAATGAACGATTGCATAATTCAATTTATTATTTTTTTACAACTAAATTTATAACTGCTGACTTATTTTTCATGAACCAGACTCCTAATCCAATTGTTAAACCCAGAGCAGCCACATATGGCACTGTTGCTTTAATTCTATTCCATATGAACATTGAGACCAATTTCTTAACTTCAGTCCTTAATAACTGGACGGACTGTCTATGACCAATTCTCTGAAAGTAATCGTATAATAATGGCCTCTTTGTTTCACAGAAATATCTGCCTTCAAGTCCCAACTTCACCATTCTGTCCATGAACACAACAAGTAAAATGTCGGCTGCGTTAAAATCTGGACCTGTCAACCAAAACTCGTCTCCCTGTACAGTATCTGTTGAAATGTATAAATAATTAAAAAAAAAGAGGTGGATCATTCATGCATATCTTGAATAAAGGCAAAAATTATGAGACCATTTTTTTTTAATTTATGACACTTTATATATGAATATCATGCACACTATAGTCGCCGTCAGCTGAAATTCGTAGCGGTTATCAGTAAAAATAATCTAAACTATCAATCGCGTTCACTCGAGATATAGTTTTTCACATTCCATTCATAAATCGCAAAAAACAGTCTGATATATATATACAATGGTTAAATGTTTCCACCATCACGAATACTTTCTTGTGTTTTTTTTTTTTTTTTATTTTTTTTTTTTGTGTTTTCTTTTTAAAGAATGATAATTATACCTCCTTTACTAATTAAAAAAATATTTCAGGTATAGTCTGTCGTCAGCTTAGATCGCAAATGATTGCAAACTTTCAGTTCACTTTTGTACTAAAAATAGCAAAGATGGATGGATGGATGGCTGTTTAACGTCCAGTGCCAAATTAATATGCATATTCAGGACGAAATCATGTTAATGTAATAGAATATGAACCCTGTTTTATGCTGGACCGACACACTGAGTCGAATGTTTTGCATGCTGGTTCAGAAGGTAGCGGTCCACAGGAAGACATGTCAACTTACCCGGACACATTATACCGAGCCGATCAGTCTTTGCTCTTACTCCTATTGTTATAAACCTCTATTTGGTATTTCTGGTTACTAGAAATGTAAGACACAATTTAGCCTGTTTATGCTTTATAACGAGAAGCGTGACTTCAATCTTATAGTCCCCCCTCCCCAAGACAACAAAAGATTT
This sequence comes from Mytilus edulis, assembly GCF_963676685.1. Lineage (NCBI taxonomy): Eukaryota > Metazoa > Mollusca > Bivalvia > Mytilida > Mytilidae > Mytilus > Mytilus edulis. The sequence goes on from NC_092348.1 coordinate 58,961,090, forward strand.
GAGGACCACGACACTATATAGCAAAATAGCACAGAGGTAGGGCCAATAAATAATTTATACTTACAAGACCAAACCATGGCCATGGGCAAAAGAAACAAAAATGGTTTTAGTAAGAATTATAGTTAGTAATAATTATTTTTTAGAGATAGTTACTTTAAACTTGTAAAAATACTTGCAGACTCGGGGTCTGATCCAAAGAGGATTCCAACCCAGGACAAAGGGAGGTTCCGAACCATATCCATTCAAAAAACATTGATCGTCACTAAAAAAGGAACGGTCCCAACTCCCGGAACCTCCTCCCATCCCCTGGATCCGCTACTGTATTTTATCCTCTTTAGAAATCATTTGAAGGAAATAAAAATTAAGTAACATGTTCAGAAATATGGCATATTGTTTTACTTTTATCCTGGGTTGGAATCCTCTTTGGGTGGATCTGACCCCGAATCTGCAAGTTTTTTTTTTGAGTTGTGAGTAACTATCTCTAAAAATTAAATATAACTATATTCTAAACTATTAAAAACCAAAGTTCTCTTTTGAAATTACGGCCATGGTTTCTCTTATAGGTATACATTAATTTATTGGCCCTACCTCTTTGCTTTTTTGCTATATAGGAGTCAGGGGCGGATCCAGCAATTTTAAAAAGGAGGTTCCAACTATATGTCCCCATTCAAATGCATTGATCGTCCAAAAAAGGGGGTTCCAACCCCCGGAACCATCCCCCTGGATCCGCCACTGGGAGTAAGAGACTGGTCGTCTCAGAGTCACCGAACGCATAAAACCTATCAAACTGTAAACTTTAGTAAACATTTCATTGCCTTTAGAAATGGTCCTGCCGTGAAATATATTTCGGGGGAAAGTCCTACCTCTTGTGATGCAGAACTTTTTTTTTGCGCGTGTGTGCTTTCTCATTTGAATTGCTAAATTCTTTCTGTTTTATCTAATGGTAGTAACACTAAACAAAAAAATAGGACTATATCAATCAAGAACGGATACCCGCCCCTTAGTATATTGAAGTGATAAATTCGATCATGTTAAACCAGGATTATATTATAAGTAGTTTATGCACAGCCTCCAGTAGTGTTCTATAACTGTGTTAAATGTTATCAATATCTATGAAGCCGTTTAGGAGGATAAGCGCTGTTAAGGTATATGGACAGACAGACAGACAGATGGGCGAACGGACGGAACGAATGGGTTGTTCTTAGGTATAAATTTTCTCATTTTACTTACTTTTACTTTTCCTCAAACATTCCTCTAAATGATCGCACTTCTGTTCGATTTCTTCTAAACATTGCACTACCAATTCTTTGTTAGCAGCGTCTGCAAAGAATTGTCTCGACTTTTCTGCTTTTGCGATATAAGAATCTCTTAAATCTGGATATTTCAGAGCTGCCTCTTCCAAACTGTTCACATTTTTCTCGGAGGAACCTAAAAGGGATTTTCATTATTTTCCATTAATAACGTTTATTTTTAATATTTCGGACAAAACAAGATTAGTATACCCAAAGTAACTCAGACTTTATTAAGTTATGACTAAATATCTGGATTGATAGTTAAGCATTATAGATGTAAACAGGTCCGAAAAACTTACAAGATAACCACCTTTTAGTTCCCGCTTGGGAACCAAATGTTCAGTTATGTGACTGAGTATACATTTACATTGGAATCGTGCGCATCGTGGCTTGTATAAGATCGAGATTGGAGATTAATTCAATTTTCTCATTGTGAACTTTCAAGTTTGGAATAGCAACATTCCAGAATGTCATTTAGTCTATAGAGTTGTCCCGTTGGCAATCATACCACATCTTCTTTATTTTATTTTATTTGTATCTCTTTAGTTTATACAATATTAAGGCTTGCATTTGCTATAAAAGAAGGTTCGAACTAACAAGGATTCTATTGATCCAAAGTTTCTAAACAGTAAAGACGAAGTCGTCTCTTCAAAATCTCATTTATTTATTTATTTTGGCCGTGGAGAAATGTCTTCTGAAAAGACGACCACGGATATGTTTCTTTTGTCGTAACCACAATAAACTTCAAAAGTCGTAAGTACTGGGTTGATCAACCAGTTTCGAATGGATAGTGCTTGTGCACTAGTAAGAATTTTACAGTAAAGTTTTGACTGCTTCTTCTTCAGTCGCCATTTCATACTTTTGACTTAACATTTGCTATTCAAAACAATGATTAAATGATATTAATAAATTCAAATTCAAATATATTTTATTGCTAATCAAAGCGCCAACAAGGAGCAGAACAATCAACATTAATTACATATAAATGATTACAAGTGATTCAATATGATTAAGACACAATGTTATAAAAAAATAAAATAGAAACGGAAAACATCATACCTTTCAAATGTTTCAAGTAACTTTTGGGCACTTTAACACCGGAAGTTGACAAGTCAGGATTAAAAAACAACCCAAATGTGGTAATCTCTATTCTAATTCCACCAATAAACTGACGCAACCTTTGTACTTCTTTTCCCACTGGTGTGTTGAGATCAGGTACCAATATTGGCCCTGGAAAAAAACATGCAGAAATAAAATCAATAGTATATGGTTTGTTTTAAAAACAAAATAGAATTACCTCACAGATGTTCGCTACTCTTATTTTTGACCTTTTGTCTGGCACGTGCAAGACTAACGGACATTTCAAAGCAAGGTACCTCGTGTGACCTTTCTATTGTGGTCCCAGTCATGTTATCATCGTCTGGGGACAAGTATAGGTAACAAAGACAACTCCCCTAAGCGAACACTTAGTCTACGCAAACAGAAGTCACACGAGAACAATATATTTATACAACACTCTCATAAACTGTGTGGTTTGTTGATCGTTGATAACTTTACGTCCAGTGCCAAATATTTCATTCATGTTTAGAACGAGAACAAATTAACAATACATCCAATAGATTTGTCCTGCAATAGGGGTTGACCGGTTTCAATGGTGGGTAATTTGGACTGCCACTCGAAAATGAGGAAAAATTGGATAGGGGCTGAAGTTTAACCTTGCAACAAGCCACCAACAGACCCCGTAAAGAGCTGTTGCAAGTATTTTCAGCGTGCACAGAGTGAAGTACTCTCTCAGCCCTAGGCATCCGATTTATTATCTCAAACTTGGGCCGGACGTTGCTGCGAGTTTATGCATCCTACACAACAAAACAGAGGCCCCTCATTAGCAAGGGTTTTATTGCCGGTCGGATGAAGACCAAGAGAAAAAAATCTGTATTCCCCAGTCACATGCGCGATGTTGCGTATTAAAATATATGCTAGTGTTGTACATGAACATCCGGAAAAGTCTGTACGAAGTACATGCATGTATCTTTTTTATATCTTTTTTAATCTAACTTTGACTTTGTTATTCTGTATATTTTTTGTGTGTTAAGTTTTCTTGTACGCTTGCTGAATTTACTTACCCGATTTAATTTCTTCGTCTATGTAGTCGATGATTTTCTCCGACTCCACTATAACTTCCTCTCCATCTTTTAACAATGGAACTTGTCCTAATGGGTTCATTTTCATATATTCCGGAGTTTTTTGTTCTCCGGTATGGATATTTATAAATTTTCGGTTGAATTGACATCCTTTCTCAAATAAAGCCAACAATGCCTGCAATAGGGAAGATACATCATGGCAGAAGAAGATAACAGGGAAAACTTCAAGGAATTTTAATTCATAATCGTCCATATTTTATTAATTACCTGGCGATAATCTATTTGCCAATTAGATACCCATTCTGTAAGTTGTACCTTTAAGGAGGGACATACATTTTCATTGTCGAGCCTGCAAGAAGAGCAAATTTATCCATGCGTAATTATGGTATACCTTTTAGTTTTTCATTTCATTCAAAGTTTTGTAATTGATAACAACTACTTATATCTTTCACGAAAAAAAAAAATGTCGGTTTGTTACTTTCGAATTATCATGCTTTTTGTGGAAAGAAGTCAATTTTGTCCGATAAAGAACAAAAAAAAAAAGTTTTTAAAACCAGAATCAAATCGAAAATTGGCAAATAGTAAATTCCCCCTGTACAGTTTTTGGGGTGAGATATTTCTTTTGTTGAAAATAACAGAAAACATATAACTGTGCCCTGATGATGCCACTATTTATTGTCTTTTTTCCGTGTTCACCAAAACTTCTTTTTCGCACGACCTATCTTGCTTAAGTTCAGTAATTTAGAAGTTTTGTTTGCTAAGTATCTGGCAATCAAGTTCGACAACCATAAGTAATTGGAAAAACGAACATTTGGAATATTTTCTTATTTTCGTAAAGTTCTGTCTCATTTGCCAACCCCGTTTTAAGTTGATTGATTTTTTTTTGTCCAGTAGGAAATATTTCATGCATATTCAAGACTAGGTCAAATTAATAATATATAAAGTAGGATGTTGCATTGCAATGTTGTTTGACCGAAATAAATGAGTTAGAAAATCGACTGCCTGTGAAAAAAACCCATAAAGGGACAGTGGACTCGGGAAAGTTCGCCTAGGGACCCTCAATTAGCTGTTGAAAAATGAAGGGAGTGCAATATTTCCTTTTATGAGATAATCTTTGACCGGTCATTCCGACGGAACTAAATAGTTTCAGTTCTCGGGTGGCACATTAGTAAAAAACAGGAAATAAAAAAAATAACAAACATAACAAACATGACCCAGAGGTCATATATCATTTTATATGAATACTGTCCGGAGCTTGGATGCGTTCTTATGCATTTACACTGCAAACCGGACGTAAGTATGTCTAACAACTTATCAAATTTCCTCTAGCTGCGTTATTTACCTTTTGGGAATAGTAAGATCCATGGAAGTAGTATAACGTAAATCGGTTATCAGACATCTTGAAATTATTTATACACATGACGTGGGCGATGAACTTTTGCTTTATCTTTTTTACATAGGTAACATCGTTATCAACAGCTTGAATATTAAAGGGCGAAAAAAACCTCTTCGTAATAATCTATTACAGTAAGTTATGAAAAGAAATGAAAGTAGATTAAATTCATTTTAAAAGACCCTTAACTTAATTGACAAAATCCTTGATTTAATGTTTAAAATGTTATAAGGTTTGCTGCTCAGGGGCGTATCCAGCCATTTTTTCTTGTGTTATATTTGTTATTCTCATCGGATTTTGTCTAATGCTAAGTCCGTTTCTGTGTGTCTTACATTTTAATGTTGTGTCGTTGTGTCCTCTTATATTTAAAGCGTTTCCCTCAGTTTTAGTTTGTTACCCCGATTTTTTCCCCCATCGATTTACGAGTTTTGAACAGCGGTATACTACTGTTGCCTTACTTAAGGTTTGGAACCATTAAAACGATTAAACCCGAAGGATTGTTTGCACCTGTCCTGTTGGAGGCGCATTAGGGATATTGTCATAGCTCATAGCTAAAAGTTGTCAGTTCACCTGGAGACGGCCAGTCCTCAAACAATTAGTTACAATTCAAGGAATCACAGATGCCCAAAAAAAGAAACCAACACAGATTTAAAAATACAGCCGTCAAAGACAGTAACCCCTATAAAAACATACAAAAACAATCAAATGCTTTTTACAATAGGTAATCTAAATTTACCTTGCCAATAGTCTTTCAAATACTAATTCCTGAAACTTAAACACCTTCATTGCAAGTTACGGCTTTCGACAAAAAATGATTGTACTTTCATTACAGAAAACCCCTGTGGCGATGATTACTGAACGAACAAGAACAACCATCATGTTATGAGAAAAATAACGAAAGCCAAAATAAAGCCAATTGAGTTACACATTTATACGAAAGGAACATACGCTTTATATCAGGCGCATGATGGGAACAAAGCAAGAAGATTAAATAAATAATATATTCAAATACTAGTAACACAAATTAAACAGAAAACTGATGTTAAAGCATTATCAACTGATTTATTTCTTTCAGAATAATTCAACTTCACTTTTGAAATGTGAAAGTGAAACCTCAAATCTCATAATGTTGCATTCATAAACTTTATTTTTTTAATTTAGATAAAACAAAGCCTTTAATTTTAGCCATGTGCTTTGACTATATCTTTTGTCATAAATTTCGTTTTCGTCCAAAGGCAATTCAATAAAGCAAACATCATTTGAAATATTCACAATTTCTTCTGGAATGTCCTTAACTTGAATGTTTTGTAAAATAACAATTTTTTTTCTCAGGTTTGTAGTATATTTTTCATACACTGCTCTTTCTATTTCAAATCTTCCCCACTTTCCTTCGGTAAACTGTTCAGTAATGACGAACACAAAGTGTCTGCTTTTTTGAATGGATTCTGCTTTCGCATCTGCAGTTAGATCCCCAGGAAGAATATCTCGATCATGTAAGCATACTTTAAGTCCCCATTCGCCTTCAAATTTTGGTAGAAGAAAGTTCTTAATCCACGCCACACTTCTGTCTTCATACGAAACATATGCGTCGTACATATAGTTTTCATGTAAACCTTTCTCAACAGCACGTCTGACTTTCCTATAAATGCAAAGAATTATCATCCATCTATAGTTATAAATGACAATAAGAGGTATGATAATGAAGAAGGTGCTTGCAACCAATACTATTCCAACGTGAAGCCACATAGTAGATTTGCAGTCTGAAAAGTATTTATTTGTATTTTGTATAACCTCCCTTAATACGGCAGTCTTGTCATGTATTGTACAATTATAAGTGTCTCCGTTGTAGAATGTTACTTTAGTTTGTGAAAACCACAGAAGAAAGTCTAATGTATCACACGAACATATAAAAGCGTTGTTATCAAAATTTAGGTGAAGACTGCGATTTGAAAGTGTCATTTCATCCATCCAAAGCATCAACTGACTATCTATAGTAGTAATCAAATTACTAGAAATATCCAAAGATTCCAACTTTTTGAGTCTGGTAACAAAAGATGGAATGGTCCTGAAAAGGTTGTTTGACATATTGAGATGTGTTATATGTGGCTGACCTATAAATGTTGAGGTCTCCAAATTCCAGAGATTATTAAAAGATATGTCTATGTTTCTTATCTCTGGAGCTGTAAATTCAATCCATTGTTTACCTTTTAGTACTGCCTGATCTAAACGAGCATTGGTCATTTTGAATGTGTAAAGTTTTGGTAAGGTAACTGACGGTAATGTAACTTCTGTTACTGGAATTCCAGAAACGTCTAAATATTCAAGTTGCTTTCCACAGCCGTTTGTCAAATCTGGAAATTTGAGGAAAACACTAAATGAAACATCAAGATATTTCAGCGATGTATTTGCACATGTTATAGAAGCTGAGTGCAATAAATCGTTCGTGTAACTGAATCTAAGAAATTCAATAGAGGACGGAAGAGAAATCTGAATTTGTGGATGGACTGTAATTTTTTGGGTCTTTCTTGAAAATTGATAGAAGGCCTCCGGGTCGTAAACATTCAAATAAGCAAGATTTGGATTATCTGCAATACTTATGAAATATGAAAAGTCATAAACCTTCATATTCTTAGCATTTTTTGCAAACTTTATAACTTCAATATAGTGATCTGAAGTCGTAGTAGGCAGTTTATTTGCTGATATAATGAAAGTTGTGAAGCACTCAGGATATTTGAACGAAAACAAAGAATGTTGCTGGTAATCTACGATACCTGTTTTCGAGATGTCCAATGCTTCAATGCAAATAGTTCTCAGATATTTCATTAATTCTACTGTTATAACAACAGCGCCCGGAAAATCATCTCCATTAATTGAATTATCAGTTATGTGGTGAAAGTTTATAACTGACATGTTTTTATTCTGATATGGATGAAGGATACGCAATGCTTGATATAAATGAACGTATGATTCTGACAGATCTAAAACTTTTAAGTTAGGAAAATGTTCCATACAGCCATATTCCATTTGGAAAAAATGACGACAACCACTGATGTAGAGTTGTTGGAGGTTTGACGAAAAATTTTCAAAGGTTGCATTCCATAGCCTAAATCCACTACTATTTCGCAAATAACATTTATCAAAGTTCAATACGTTGAGTTTTTTGAAGTTTTATAAATCCTCTTCCAAATACAGGAAACATGAAGAGATCTATCGAGAGATTCTGCAAACGTTCCAATCTAGAAAATGTGGCATCGGGATAAATGAACTGACTGTCTTCATTCAAATGCTTTTTATTTCGACTTATATCCAGAACAATCAAACCATTAAGATGTATGAAAACATCCTGTGGGAGAATTGTGATGTTTATCAAATTATCATTTACCTTCAAAACTTTCAGCGAATTAAGTCCTGCAAAAGCATCCTCATGAATATCAGATATTTTATTTTTGGTTAATCTCAGGATTTCTAAACGGGTATAATTAATAAATGAATTGTTTTTGAGTATGCTTATCAAGTTATTTGAAAGTATTAACTCCTGTATATCTCGATTTAGATTCCTTGGCACAGATATCAATCCTTGATTTTCACAATGAGCAACCAGTTGATGTTTTCTATTTCTACTATATGTACAAGAAAATGCTGGTTCCACACATGTTACTGTTATGATGATTGACAGAGCGAACAGATATGTTGTCTCCTTCATTTCCATCTTTGAAAAATAGCTGCTCACCTAAGGGTTTCTGTTCTACTCAAAAATTTCAGCAGTTGATTCAATGTTTTAATCACAAATTTATTTAAATATATCTTTGCTTGAGAGAAAATAAATTCCCAATCAACAACGCTATACTAATCAATGACAAGGTAAAGAGGAAGTTTGAAGTTTAACTTTTCATAAATGTATTTATTTTTATAAATACTTGTTTTAGGTGAATGACTTTGAATACTTTATATGAATTAAAGTATTCAACGGAACTGCGATTTAAAGATCAATTTTACCACTTTAGTTCTCCGGCGTTCCATATTATGGAACGCCGGAATTGTCTTATAATGTAAATATTTAATGTGTTTTGTCGTTTTGCCTTTAAGTCCTGTCATTTCTTCTTTATGTTATGTAGAGGAGCCTTTATTTCCTGTCACTGCATCTCTGTGTTATGTCAAATAAATTAGTTGTTTGGTCAAATAATTGTATGATATGTCATTGCTAAACTTTGTTGTGTGCGATAGGCATTACATTATGATGTAATTACTATATATTCTGTGAATACCTCCAAACTTTATGATCAACCACTCTTACATTCTTCCATATTTTCTCCATGTTGTGTCTATTCTACATTTAAGTAAGTCTGGAAATAATTGCGTCCTGTTACAAATGTAATTGTATTGCCGAATTTTCTAAACGTTTTTTTTTTTTATACATCTTTGGTCTATAAAAACCTCATGATATTATAGTCTTACGGTTTTATGTTGTGTTTAAACATATGTATCTCCAGTGAAAAACATAATACATCATGGTATAGTTCATATACGTTTTGCCGAACAATTGATACTCTCTGTTAGGATTCATTGCGTCATGTGCAAATGCCTTTTACATTATGCTCAAACACCTAATACATTATGTGCACACTCTTATAAAGTTACGTTCAAACAACTTATACGTTTTGTGCAAACATCGTTTACGTTATGTGCAAACATCTATTACGTTATGTGCCAATGCCTATTACATTTTGTGCAAACACCTATAACGTTTTGTGCACACCTAGTACGTTATGTATATGACCTACAGTGGAGATCAGTTCTAACCTCTCATAAATTCTGTCAGAATCTGTCAGGAGAACTGTTCTAGAACAGTATGTAGAACTGTCAGCCTGACACCTTTTAGTCAGTTCTAGGTTAGAACTGTTCTAGCTAGAACTGATTTGGTCAGTTCTACCTAGAACTGATTTGGACAGTTCTAGCTAGAACTGATCCTGACAGTTCTACCCTAGAACTGATCCTGACAGTTCTAGCTAGAACTGACCAGATATTTGGTCAGTTCTACTTCTAGAACAGTTCTACGGTTAGAATTGATTTCAAATTCTACGGCTAGAATTGATTTATAAATTCTACGTCCAGAATTAATTTATAAATTCTACGGCTAAAATTGATTTATAAATTCTACGGCTAGAATTGATTTATAAGTTTGAAGAAATATTTGTCATAATATAAAGGCTTCGGCAAAATAGCGATTAATATTATATAGAGTTTTGCTATTTTGCCGGTTTTATTTCAGATTTATAATCGGCAAGAGAACATGTTTAACCTCGCCATATTCTGCATGTATGTGCCTGTTCCAAGTCAGGAGCCTGTTATTCAGTGATTTTCTTTGTTACATAAATTATTTGTTTTTCTTTCATTTTTTGAACATAAATTAAGCCGTTAATATTGGGGGGGGGGGGGGGGGGCATTATTATTTCATTTATTTTACATTTGTCATTCGGGGAGTCAGGATGACTCGTTTTACATAACAAAATTATCTGACCTTAATGTAATACGTTATTCCGGCCCAAACCACCAGGGACGGATCCAGCAGTTTAAAAAAAAAAGAGGGGGGGGGGGGGGTGTCCAACTAAAATTTATTGTCCTCATTCAAATGCATTGATCTTCCATAAAAAGGGTGCTGTACAGTAATTCAGTTATAATTTTAGGTCAAGAGGGACTGTAATATATACAAGTTATAGCAATATTGGAAAACAATGACCTCAAAATTTTGTACGCATGAATTTATAGTGCCAGCATGTCCTCTTTTTATTCAAAGTATTGAATCCTAAACAAATATCAGTAGTTTTCATACTTCAGACTGAGTAGTGTAATAAAATCTTTTGACCGCATCAATCTAAACTGACCTTATTTGCTCTTTCGTTCTGCAAATCTATATAGCTGTACAGTAATTCAGTTATAATTTTAGGTCAAGAGGGACTGTGATATATACAAGTTATAGCAATATTGGAAAACAATGACCTCAAAATTTTGTTCGCATGAATTTATAGCGCCAGCATATCCTCTTTTTATTCAAAGTATTGAATCGTAAACAAATATCAGTAGTTTTCATACTTCAGACTGAGTCGTGTAATAAAATCTTTTGACCACATCAATCTAAACTGACCTTATTTGCTCTTTCTTTCTGCAAATCTATATAGCTGTACAGCAATTCAGTTATAATTTTAGGTCAAGAGGGACTGTAATATATACAAGTTATAGCAATATTGGAAAACAATGACCTCAAAATTTTGTACGCATGAATTTATAGTGCCAGCTTGTCCTCTTTTTATTCAAAGTATTGAATCGAAAACAAATATCATTAGTTTTTAAACTTCAGACTGAGTCTTGTCATAAAATCTTTTGACCGCATCAATCTAAACTGACCTTATTTGCTCTTTCTTTCTGCAAATCTATATACTTGTACAGCAATTCAGTTATAATTTTAGGTCAAGAGGGACTGTAATATACAAGTTACAGCAATATTGGAAAACAATGACCTCAAAATTTTGTTCGCATGAATTAATAGTGCCAGCATGTCCTCTTTTTATTCAAAGTATTGAATCGTAAACAAATATCAGTAGTTTTCATACTTCAGACTGAGTCGTGTAATAAAATCTTTTGACCGCATCAATCTAAACTGAACTTATTTGCTCTTTCTTTCTGCAAATCTATAAAGCTGCACAGTAATTCAGTTCTAATTTTAGGTCAAGAGGGACTGTAATATACAAGTTACAGCAATATTGGAAAACAATGACCTCAAAATTTTTCGCATGAATTTATAGTGCCAGTATATCCTCCTTTTATTCAAAGTATTGAATCGTAAACAAATATCAGTAGTTTTCATACTTCAGACTGAGTTGTATAATAAAATCTTTTGACCGCATCAACCAAAACTGACCATATTTGCTTTTTTATGTGAGTCTATATAGTTGAACAGTACTTCGGTTATATTTTTTTTACTGTAGTATATATGAATAACTGCAATATTGGAAATTGAACAAACATGACTACTTATGTCTATGGGCGCTGATAACACAATAACAACAGAAGACCCATTACAACCAAACTTAAATTATTAAATAATGAACCGTCACAAAAAGTGAATTTTTATTTAGTCAGTAGTTCATGATGGTTTTTTTTTAAACAGAACTATTTAAGGGCATCATCCAACACTCACATCACTGATTCATATACTTTATTTTAAAATGAAAAGTACATGTATGAGAAGTTCTCTTCTTGGAAAGGTATACTGACTATACTGTTAATATAATTTGAAGAAGGAAAATGATTGGTTTTGTTTGTAGCCTTACGTCCAGTGGCAAATATTTCATTCATGTTCAGATCGAGTATATTTTTCTGACGTTCCAGACTCCCAGATATTATTCATTATCGTTATGGATAAGTTTGGCAACGAGATAATGCAAATCTGAGACCTCAGTGCAAATCTCGAGGTGCAAATGTACATAGTTTTCTTGCGTTTAACAACACTGTGTTCATTACTATGATATCCCATAATTCATCCACTGTACAATTTTCGTTTGAGCATTTGTCCAAACAGAATCTTAAATCATGAATGTAAATCCAAGGCAAACAAGGTAAATTAAGATTAAATTTACTTGAATTAAATGCAGAGTTATATTTACGAAGAGACTGTTAAAAACGGGGAACGAAGAAACGTAAACAATGATGTTTCATTTGCAATCTCATAAAAATATTTCTCCGATGAGTTGGATAACCTCCTATCCACCGATATTTGTATATGTAAATTTTGATCAGTAAAAAATATAGAAAAATCTGCTATTATATATAGTAAAGTAATTGGAACTGATTTTTTCTTCTAAATTCTAAATTGCCCTTTCTGCAGTGACGTCATTTAGAACTGTTCTACAGTCCTGACTGATTTAGTCAGTTCTGCTGACAGTTCTACGGTTAGAACTGATTTGGTCAGTTCTACCTAGAACTGATCCTGACAGTTCTACCCTAGAACTGATCCTGACAGTTCTACCTAGAACTGATTTAGTCAGTTCTACCTAGAACTGATCCTGACAGTTCTACCTAGAACAGTTCTAGGGTAGAACTGTTCTAGCTAGAACTGTTCTAGGACAGGTTAGAACAGTTCTATGACAGAATATTCTGACAGTTCTAATGAGAGGTTAGAAGTGATCTCCACTGTATTTCATTATGTGCAAACACCTATTACGTTATGTGTAAATACCTATTACATTATGTGCAAACACCTATTACGTTATGTGCAAATACCTATTACATTATGTGCAAACACATATTACGTTATGTGCAAACAGCTTTTACGTTATGTGCAAACACCTATTACGTTCTGGTAAAGGTGTCAGACCACCAATTAAAAATCCCTATCTGTTCAACCAAATTTTGCAATTTTCACAGCTTTCTAAATATTTTACCTTAAGTTTAACTTCCAGGAAACTAGGTATATCCTGAATTGTACATGTATCACCTTCCTACATGCCAATTTATTTAACTAATGTTTAAAGTCTTGTTACAAATTTCTGAACTTGAAAAGACAGGTACTACCAAAATAACTCCCGGTTTTCTGGAAATCTTAAATTAGTGTACTATGTAGCGCATTAATCCTGAATTTTTAATGCAAACTCATAGGCAAGTGAATTTTGGCTCAAAATGGTCTAAATATATTTCCCTTTCACCAAAAGTTTCATTTCTGCAAATTTGTTGGTTAGTTTAAGTAAACAATGACATCAAAAGCACTATTTTGTGTCAAAGTAGGACTACTTTTACATACGTTCTAAATTGGAGGGAGTAATTGGTGGTCTGACACCTAAACGCTTTTTTGACACAGATTAAAATAAAAACGCATCAGTGATATACACTATGAAAATTAAGAAAATTACAAAATTTTGCTTTCTAAAAAGCTGTGGACTGCTTCGCTGTATCCATATTTAAGGTAATTGTTGAGATTATCGCGGGAACATAACGTTCCAACTATTGTACATGTCTATTGTCGACGCCGTATTGTCAGTGACGTCGCCTTGGGCGGAAATACGTACTTGTATATTAAATGTAATGGCTGAACAGTTGTTGTAATATCGTTGCCTGAACTATCATCTATATTTATGGTGCCGAGACCAGGATCTCGTAAAATTAAAATCAGTCCGATCGGGGAACAGAAGCGCTGTTACCAGATTATTCCGAAGATTAGATGAAGCCAAGGAAAATTCGAATTTCGACGAAGAGAAAGTTATTGTAACACTCGGAAAACTAGTGCAAAAACAAACATTGTTTGAGGACTTAAACGAACAAATTCTAAAGTTAACAGAACCGGAAAATGTGGAAAATGAGATAATAGATTCAGATGAATATTCAGTGGATATGGAAACAAAGATTCGCCACATACGTAAGTTCATACAAAATGTCCAAACACCACAGTCCCGTCATATTGATTCACAAACAACAACCCACACATTAAATCCAGAAACTATACCGTTTGTTCCAACGCACAACATAGCCAACCAACCCACACAACACACAGTCGTTTGAGAACCCGTCTGTACAAGCCAGTCATACGTTCAACACACAGCAAAGTACATTTTCGTCAGCTAGTAGTCACCGCCTACCAAAACTTTCGCTTCCAATATTCTCAGGCAACATTTTAGAATGGCAAACTTTCTGGGACTCATATGAGTCGGCCGTACACCTTAACTTGTCACTTACAAATGTACAAAAATTCAATTACTTGAAAGCACAGCTAGAACATGAAGCACTATATTCTATAGCAGGGTTCGCACTAACAAATGTAAACTACGATGAAGCCGTCAATTTATTAAAAGAGAGGTTCGGTCAACAAGACAAAATCATAAATGCATACATGCAGGCATTATTAGAAATCCCTTCACCCAGAAATCATCTAACAAGCTTACGAAGTTTTTACGATAAAATGGAAAGTTACGTCAGGGGATTAGGCAAACTCCGAAACAGTGGTGACATCTGGCTACGCTTCTTTTTTTGTAGAGAAAGGGAAGTATGACCCGAACGATAACGCTGTATGGAGTTTGGGGATTAGGTGCTTTAGGTCAGACACAAGAAACATACGGTACTCTGCTTGTTCCAATTATTATGAAGAAATTATCCGGGGAAGTCAGACAACATCTCGCGCGAGAACATAGAATACAAACTTGGGTATTACGGGACCTCCGTAAAAGCATTTTAGATGAAATTAATATAATAGACGCAGGACAAGAGATAGAGTCGACAAACCATTTGCCCACAACATCGTCTTTCTTTGCCGGAGCAAAATCGGCAAAGTCCAAATCTTTCAAGAATATTGAGACAAGACCTTGTGTGTTTTGTCATGAAATACACGCACCTACCCAGTGCAGTAAAATAACCGACACAGAATCCCGTATGATGATAGTAAAACGTGATAAGTTATGCTTTAACTGCCTCGGTAAACACAGAATAAGTGAATGTAAATCTAAACTCACATGTAGAAATTGTGGTAAGAAACACCATACAAGCTTATGTAATGCACGTCCAACAAACAACATAAAACCAGTGAATGAGGTAAACCATAGAAACGGGAGTAGTAACTCAGCGCATACGAACTTCCACGCGAAAGATAACCAGAGCAGCAACCCGTCAAACCCGTCATCGACATACGTTCAACTCGTAAATGAACTTCATGATACAGAAGAAGATACTACCATTTTGTATTCTCAATCGACAGAATCGCGATCAAATGTACTATCAAAAACCGCCGTATCTCAAGTAGGTTCGAATCAGCACTTTATCGATACGAATATTCTTTTTGACGAAGGAGCTCAAAGATCGTTTTTGACGCAGAACTTAGCGAATAAACTCAATTTACAGATAGAAGGAACAGAGATAATACATTTATCGGCATTTGGAGGTGAAGAGAAAAACACGAGACACTTAGAAAAGACAACAATCTATCTGAAAACCGATGCAGGACACGTATTGCCAATCAAAGTACTGATAGTACCGATGATCGCCACGCCTCTACAGAATCACAAACGTAATATTGATACACAGAACGGTTATTTACGTGGTTTGAAGTTAGCACACACGATGACGCAGCAAGATTCATTTGAGATATCATTGCTTGTAGGTGCAGATCACTACTGGGACATTGTAGAAGACCATATTGTACGGGGAAAAGGTCCGACCGCCGTGAAATCCAAGATAGGATATTTGCTTTCGGGACCTACATACAGTAAGAAAACTAACACGTCGAAAACTAGCATGTTTAATGTTTTACTAGAGAAAACAACACAAGCGACATAAGTATCTACTTTATACATTAAATGTAACTTAACAATGGTATTTGTACGTATGAAGCGTCAACTTCATGTTATTTATACCTTTCAAGCGTCATTGTAACATACATTGTACGTATGCAAGCGAAAATTATTAATTTGGATTGTCTTTCTTTTCCCAAAATCATTTTTAGACCGTTAAAAAGGTGAAAACATATATTACGAACTTAATCACTGACTGCATACGTAAGATGGTTCGAGTACACAGTTATCGTCCTTTGATTTAATATAGTCCTTAGTGTGGACAGTGTGTTACTTGCAAAATTTTGTTATACCCCTTCCAAATTTATTTCTCCATGTTTTATGCCTCATATAGCAAGTAGGGGGGTGAAATGACACTGTAAAAAAATTTGGGTCATAAATATTAATGAAAAGTAGTGATTAGGACTGATGAAAAGGGTAACAAATTAGCACATCGGAAGCTGTCAAAAGATTTCAAGACCTAAAATTGTCCATATTTTGAGTTAGAGCTGATGAAGTTTTCTATAATTTTGATATAATTGTCACAAAAGTGGTACACACTGTAAAAATATTATTGAGAAAGCTTAAGCGCAGGTGGGATTTTTTTAATTTTCATTTATTGTCTAAAAGAAATGCACTACGAAATAACTGTGTACTCGGACCAAATGGCAAGTCGGTGATTGTTTTTACAGATATATATATTTTTTTTGACAGTAAGCTAAAAAAAATACGATTTTTATAGATAAAATGAAATTGATCAGTATCTTTTAATTTAAGTTGACATATGTTATATATACATTTTTTTCCATATTGATTATTTAAGTTTTCGGTGAAGACGACATTTGTATTTTTACAGTTGTTACGTTAATGTGCAATGTTATTTGTCAACTGATGAACATTTATTTAGATTACTAAAGGATCTTTGTAGAGTACCCTGTCATCAATTCCAATCTTTTTAAATGCGTTGCAGCACATACTACATGAAATTGAACAAGCTTAGAAGTTTTTGCAAGGAAATAAATCAAGATTTTATAACTATAAGGAGTCAAAACAGATAAAAGAAAATGTAGCTGATGGTTGCAAAATTATTATTTTTTTTTGGCTTTCTGAAAGTTTATTCTCTTTCATGCAGAAAGAGCAAGAGCCATTACAAAATATGCAAAGTAAATTTGCAGAAATTTCAGTCAAACACTGGTAAACGATTGCATATTACATTCATTTTTTTATAGTCTAAGAGTAAAGCCATTTTCAATTAATATTTTATAGTGCGTCTTTTCAAGTGTAATGTTATACTGCTGTATCAGTTTTTGGGTGAAGGTTGGCACCTGTTAAAACGTTCAAACCCGCAGCATATATTATATGCACCTGTCCTAAGTCAGAAACAGTGCTTGTCGTTTGTTGGTATGTTTGATAAATGTTTCTCGTTTAAAATGATAATAAAAAAAAGATGAGGTGTGATTGCCAATGAGACAACTCTTCACAGGAGACCAAATGACACAGAAATTAATAAAAATGATCACAGTAGAGCCTTCATCAATGAGCAAAGCCCATGCCGTATAGTCAGCTATAGAAGGCCCCGAAATGACAAATGTAAAACGTTTTACAATTCAAACGAAAAAACTAACGTCCTAATTAATGCACACAAAAAAGTGAACGAGAAACAAATATGTAACCCGGCACCAAACGACAACCACTGAATTACAGGCTCTAGACTTGGGACAGGCACATATGTACGTAATGTGGCGGAGTCCAAACCCTCCCCTAAACTGGAACAGTGGTTTTATAGTACAACAAAAGAACGAACTGTAAAAATCATTTGAAAAAGGCTTATCTGTAGAAATTCGGTCTCAACAGTATTTCATGTACATTGTAGAAACCCGCAAATATATTTGCTCTTCTCTTTATTTCATAGCAACGTTATGTAACATATTTATATATGACTTTTAAAGCCAAGACGCAAAGATATGCTGATTTAGTTTAAGTTTGGTTAAGTTTAATCGAAATTATTCTAAATTGATTTGTGTGGGACTAGTGCCTAATTAGCTATAAAATATTTTGTTGATTGATATAGATCGTTTCATCTAGTGTTAACTAGATATATAAGTCCCTGACCTGTGAAGTGGAGCTGTAGGAGGAGACTTTATTATATTTGTTTGTCTGTCTGTCTTGTAGTCTTTTTTGTCTGTCTGTCTGGTGGTCTTGTTTGTCTTGTGTGTCTGGTGGTCTTCTCTGTATATCTGTCTGGTGGTCTTGTGTGTCTGTCTGTATGGTGGTCTAGTCTAGTTATCTTTTTATGTCTGTCTGTCTGTTTATCTGGTGTTCTTGTCTGTCTGTCTGTTTATCTGGTATGTCTGTCTGTCTGTTTATCTGGTATGTCTGTCTGTCTGATGGTCTTGTATGTCTGTCTGTCTGGTGGTCTTTTCTGTCTATCTGGTGGTCTGGTCTGGCTGTCTGTCTGCCTGGTTGTCTTGTCTGGCTTGCTGTCTGTCTGATTGTCTTGTCTGTCTGTGCCTGTTTGGTAGTCTTGTTTGTGTGTCTGTCTGGTGGTCTTTTTTGCGTGTCTGTCTTGTGGTCTTGTTTGTGTGACTGTCTGGGGATCATGCCTGTCGGTCCGTCTGTCTGGTCTTGTCGGTGTGGTGGCCCTATTTGTCTGTATATCTGTCTTTCTAGTGGTCTGATATGTCTGTTTATCTGTCTTTCTGGTGGTATCGTCTGGCTGGCAAATGTACATGATAAAATCCAGATCAAGTTCGAATTTGTTTGGGTCTTATGAGTTTGACCGAGTAATTCTCTTATATGCTGGATACTGTCCACGCTAGTCTGTGTCCACACTTGTTTCATTCGATATTTCGTATAAAGAAATTCTTCCCAAGATATATCTTCGTTATTTATATGTTCAACCTTACTGTGGATACTCGTTTAAAGAGATGTTTGGTAGAATATGGCAAGGAGATAGCAACTCAGATGTTCCATTATTTTTCTTTCTAATGTTAACATCATAGAAGGAACGAACCATCTTTTTATGTGTTTAAATATTTGGTGCGGAGGGGCATTTTATTTCGTACAGACAATTTGATGAAGTATTATATGAAGCCAAAAAAATAAAACTTTAAAAAAAATCCTTTGTTCAACCACAAAAGATGAATCGTCGATATCTAACAGTATTAACAATCAGATGGCTAACTATCAGGGGAACTAATGTTGATTTTAAGCAACTATTGGTTACCGTATGGCCTTCATTTTTAGCTTTAGTCCAGACCAAGGGCTCAATTTCAGATTGCATTAATTATGTACTGACGACAATAAACAAACAAGAACTATCTTGATACAAGATATACGACATATTTATATGTTGGCGTGAAGTTTTGTATCTGAACCATAAACATTTATCTTTTGATTTTTTATAATTTCACACATATGTTGATTCTGACTTGACTATAAGGTATATCTGAAGGTTTTTTCCGGAGAAAAAAACCCCTTCAAAATACTAGTTATGATAACTATACGTCAAACACAACTTTAAATTAGAGATACAACCTATTTTGGTTTGAAAATCGTGAATTGACGGTCAAGAAAGTGAGATGATATTTGTATTTTGAGATTTTTTATTTCAATTATAATAGTTTAATGATAATATGCTTTGACTTGTTAATTAACCCTTGGCATTTTAAACAAAGTACATATATAGCAGTGTCTTCAGTTATTGAATCCTAAACTGGATATCAGCTCTTTATACATTCCTTTGCTTCCATTAATTACGATTATTTTTCTTAAGGTTTAATGGTCAATAATTTTAAGTTCCCAGAATCACTATAAATACTAAAAAATCGAAACTGCTTTTTCAAGTTGAAGACGTGCATGTACGCTTAAAGATCGATTAATTATGCACTGACAAAATCGCTATTTTGGAAAGGGAAAGGCAAGGGAATTAAAACGAGAAAGCAAACATGTGCGAACCAAACACAAATATTATAAACAGCAACAAAGTCAAGCACTGAATAGCATATGACCGAGCATAATTTATGGCGGTGGACAAACATGTTTACCGACTCAAAATGCTCTCCTAAGTTTAGAAAGTGATGCAACAGCAGTCGGTAAAAATCAATTTAAAAGACAGTTGCAACAATTCACACTAAATAACTCGTAAGAAATAGTCTAAGCTATGACATAGATTAACGATCTGAGATATTAAAGCCCGGGATGACGAAGTATGAAAAACAAATGAAAGACGAAAAGATTCCAAAAAGACCACACCAGACCATAAAGCATAAAACAGTCCATTAATGGCATTGGGCTAGCGCTGTATCTGGTTTTTGATCGGTTTGTTTCTTATAAACAAAAAGACTTACACGTACAGTATCAAGATTGTTTTAATTGTCCAATGTATTCATGATTCCCTAACTGAAAATAAACGTTTTCCCTATGTACAACAATGTTGTCTTAATTCAAATATCCTAATTAGATTAAGAAAAATATGAAGATAATGGCGAAATTATAGCTGAATGCATTTTGATATGGTATTTTTTTTTTGGAAAAAGGGAGACAATTCAATCTCAAATACAGTCTTAATTGTGATTTCTTACGTATACTTTATGTATGACGTTAGTAAAGTCAGATATCGAGAATTCTCTAATATCACACAAAGATGAAGAATACAATTTAGAGAGATTTTGGAATTTAGAATCAATAGGTATAAATAGTAAGGCATATCAGGCCAGATCAATTGAGTTCAGAGAAAATAAGTATTTCGCTAGGTTACCATGGAAACAAGATCATGATGAATTGCCTACAAATTTAGCAGTCACGAAGAGAAGGACAGAAAACGTCATTAAAAGACTTACCCAAAACCCTGATATGTTAAAGAAGTACGGGAACATTATACAAGAACAGGAACGAAGGGGATTCATAGAGAGAGTGGATGAAACAGCTGAAACTCAAGAAAAAATACACTATATTCCTCATCATCCAGTACAGAAGGAATCAAGCACTACGCCTATCCGAATCGTGTATGACTGCAGTTGCCGCCAGTCGCCTAATTCGCCTAGTTTGAATGACTGCCTCTTGGACATACCGCCGAAACTAAACAACCTGACAAAAATCCTGATGAGATTTAGAGCCAACCCTGTCGCCATAACAACGGATATTGAAAAGGCCTTTTTACATGTTGGATTAAACGAAGATGACCGAGACGCTACACGTTTCTTGTGGCTCAGTAACCCATCCGACCCAACAAGTAATCTACAGACTTACAGGTTCAAATCCGTCCTTTTCGGAGCGACTTGTTCGCCGTTTATGCTTAACGCCACGATACTGAAACATTTACAACGTTACAATAGTACAACAGCTACATTGATGGAAAGAGACTTGTACGTGGACAACATTCTGACAAGTTTACAGAACGAGGATGAAGCTTATACGTATTATAAGGAAGCGAGAACAATGATGAAGGAAGCCGGATTCAACCTACGATCATGGACATCGAACAGTGAAAATATACGCATGCTAGCTAAGACGGAAAATGTACTAGATAAGGACATCAACACAAATGTACTTGGTATGTTATGGAATAGCAAATCCGATGATCTGATGTACCAGAAATGTGAGATTCAACTACGAGACATTGTAACAAAAAGGGAGATTTTGAAACATTCTTCAAAAATATACGATCCACTTGGAATACTCAGCCCCGTAACAATACGAGCAAAGATGCTCATACAGGAGCTATGGAAAAGTAAACTTGATTGGGATGAACCAGTTCCGGAAAACTTTAAGGCTACTTGGATTAATATAGCAAGCGACTTAGAGAAAGCGACACAAATCGTATTTCCGAGATATTATTTCTCCAGTAATTCTACTTCGGAACAATTTGACCTACACGTATTTTGCGATGCGAGTCCAAAAGCGTATGGAGCGACTGCATATCTGAACAATGGAACCGAAACCACGTTAGTGATGGCGAAAAGCAGAGTAGCGCCACTGAAAAACCTAACATTACCGCAACTAGAACTTATGGCCGCAGTTATTGGAACTAGACTAGCGTCACATGTAAAATCGACTTTTGAATGTAAAAACGTGTTTTTCTGATCGGATAGCTGCATAGTATTACACTGGTTAAAATCGTCGAAACCGTTAAAACGATTTATTGCGAATCGAGTGCGAGAAATAACGGAATCTACAAATCAACATGAATGGAGATATTGTCCTACAGAATACAATCCAGCAGATCTCTTAACACGAGGAATTGACTCCGATCAATATATCAATAGTGTCATTTGGAAAAAAGGACCAAATTGGTTAACGAATCGGACAAAATGGCCAGAAATAACTCCAACAAGTAAAGCAGTATTGACAATTACAGGAGAAAACGACGACGAGGAATTTCTAAACAATGACGTTCATACTGATTACTATGGTATTGGTAACATCATAGACATTTCGAAATATGGGACTTTCAGGAAATTGATTCGAGTAACCGCTTACGTTCATCGGTTCATATCTAATTGCCGATTTACCAAACATCTGAGAAAAAGGTGGAGTCTTGACGACAAATGATATTAATACCGCGGTGCGTTCATGGATATAAGATTGCCAAAAATCTTCATATTCCGCCGAAATAAAAAGTTTACAGGACACACGAAATAACAAGAATGTGTCCTCAGTACACGAATGCCCCACTCGCACTATCATTTTCCATGTTCAGTGGACCGTGAAATTGGGATAAAAACTCTAATTTGGCATTAAAATTAGAAAGATCATATCATAGGGAACATGTGTATAAAGTTTGAAGTCGATTGGACTTCAACTTCCAGGACACACGAAATAAAAACACAGTGAAATATCCAAGAATAAGACAATTAGGACTCTTTATAGATGACGATGGCCTTGTGAGATGCAACGGAAGGATTCACAATACACCGATTTCAGAGAATACTAAATTTCCATATCTTATACCTGCAAATCATCCACTTACCAAACTGATAGTGATAGACGCACACGAACGTTCACTCTATTCATGACTAAATGCTACGCATACTTATGTACGACAATCGTATTGGGTACCGACACTTCGACAATTTGTTAAGAAGTTATTAAACAAATGTGTAACTTGCCGCAAAGTTATGGAAAAACCTTACAACAAACCGGATCCGCCACCCCTACCGAAAATAAGAGTACAGGAAGCTTCGCCATTTACCGTCACAGGAGTCGATTATACAGGTGCTTTATACATAAAGAACTTAGAAGGAACTTTAAGGAAAGCGTATATATGTTTATTTACATGCGCATTGACAAGAGCAGTTCACCTCGAAGTAGTTCCAAACTTGAGCGAACATTCGTTTATTCAGGCATTTCGACGCTTTGTTAGCCGTAAATCTTTGCCTAAAATTCTAGTATCTGACAATGCAACTACATTCATTGCAGGATCTGCAGAAATAAAAAGATTATGTGAATCGGATATAGTAAAAGATACTTTATCAACACACGGTGTAGAGTGGAGATTTATACCGAAACGTGCACCTTGGTATGGTGGATTCTGGGAGCGCTTGATTGCTCTGACGAAGACAAGTTTGAAGAAAGTGCTTGGACGATCCCAAGTAAACATGGAAACTCTTCAAACAGTTGTTACGGAAATAGAAACTATCTTAAATGACAGACCGCTAACATATCCATCGTCCGATATCAAAGACTCTGAAGCTTTAACTCCGTCTCATCTACTATACAGAAGGCGCATTTCAACATTACCGTACCCGCAATCAGAAATTGAGAATATCCTAGACCCGACTTACATGGGACATAAAGATCTTAATAAAAGTGTATACAGACAAACGCAATTGATTCAACATTTCTGGAAAAGATGGAAATCCGAATACCTTACGTCTTTACGTGAATTTCATAGGACAATCGGAAAAAATGAACAATTAATAAATACAGGAGACATCGTACAAATTCACAACGAATGTCAGAGAATAAAGTGGAAAATTGGGATCGTAACCGAACTAGCCAGAGGTAATGATGGACTTGTAAGATCAGCACGAATAAGGACCAGCACAGGAGAAACTACAAGACCGATCGCAAAATTATATCCGTTTGAAGTAACACAAACGATGACAAACAATTCTAACATTCCAATTGGTGAACAGGAACATATGGAGGACAGACCGAAACGAAAAGCTAGTCTAAAAGCCCGCGAGACGATACAGAAGTGGATTCACCAGTGATGTTAGCGATGAACATTAACAATTACACGTTTTAGTGCAAAGTTGAATTTTATTTTATTTCATGAGAGACTTTAATTGAATTTAATCGCTAAATGTAATTTCCGTTTTTATATGATTTTTTGCTCAGTATTACAAAGAAAAACACAACGCGAGAGACAATTTCAAAGTGATATTATTTTTAATGGACAATTGAGATTTTTAGAAAATTGTGATAATTTTTACTTTTTCGCGGCCCCAGTATGTTGAGATTATCACGGGAACATAACGTTCCAACTATTGTACATGTCTATTGTCGACGTCTTATTGTCAGTGACGTCGCCTTGGGCGGAAATACTGCAACGTAAATGGGTTTTCGTGTGTCAACGTATTCTCATTCATAATCTGTCTCATGCCATTATACCCCGCTAGCTCAGCCGTTTACGTTACTGGTAGAGAGGGTTCGGCCTGTGCTTTCGCTCCAGGACTTCTGACAGCATACTGACAATACAACGAAACAGTAAATTCAATAAATGACAGGTATAAGAAACCTAAAAATGACCAGTGATGACGATTTGCCAAGCAATGTATTTGCTCATATAACAAATGACCAAAATTCATAAAACAGTTTCATATTTAATAGACAAAGACAACATAAATACATAAATCATATCGCGGTATCTCCAGGGCAAAAATATCAATTTAGAATTTCAATACACTCTCGAACTTCCCCTTTTTTTTGGACAAACAATGCGGTGAAAAATACCCATACAAGTTAACCATTTCAAAGAAGCGTTTGGCCTTAGTGCTATCTAATTGAATAAAATAAAATACTAGAATTTTGAGGTGTCCGTTTACTTAAAATATTGAGAGCTGTACACTATTCGTTTTTAACTAAATCCAATCAATCAAGTTGTGACGTCAACCTTCCGAGACAAAATAATTATACCCACTGGTTCCCACCGACTTTGTTAGACTAGAACATGAATCTCATTATTCTATGACTAGGGAACAAAAATCGATCCAGTAAAAAAAACCCATCGCATTTCCCGTTTAGTTTTCAATCCAACCAGAGCAATGTTTGAAAAACGTTTTTCAATAAAATTGACCAGTTCAAGATCCAAAACCAAAACATGCGATAATACAAAATTCTATTTCAGAGTAATTAGGCACGAACAATCCCGTAGATTGACGACCGTTACTCCAAAATATCCCTCGGATTAACCCTCTGTCTAAATATCGCTATCAAAATGAAACCCATCTCTTTATAAACCCGAAATCATAAAATATCAAGCTAGTGTACAATTCTCTCTATTTATTCTGGAACGGAAACGTAAATTTAACATTTTAGAACTGTTTGACTACGAGACCGAAAAGAATATATCAAATGTAAAGAAATAAATATTTAAGTCAAACATCGAAATACAAAATAAATTGAAATTTAAAAAACAACTTACCAGTACGAAAGTTTTCCCCAATCTAAAGAAATACTGCCCTGACGAGGTTTAAATATCCAAGTCTGGACATTGAGTTCAAACACGAGATAAACGATCCCCGCGAAAAAGTGACCGGACAACTATAGTTATATATAGTATCTAAAAATAGAAAAAGGGGAATTTACGATGACCCACAAACGTTACAATACCCCCTACCCAGAAAAACAAATCGTCCGCGATTTGACAACATAGTAAGACAATTTAAAGGACAAGACACGGTTGTCTTTAAACAGTTGAAAATGTGCAATTTATACGTCCCTACGTGGGCGCCAATGCAACGTAAATGGGTTTTCGTGTGTCAACGTATTCTCATTCATAATCTGTCTCATGCCATTATACCCCGCTAGCTCAGCCGTTTACGTTACTGGTAGAGAGGGTTCGGCCTGTGCTTTCGCTCCAGGACTTCTGACAGCATACTGACAATACAACGAAACAGTAAATTCAATAAATGACAGGATAAGAAACCTAAAAATGACCAGTGATGACGATTTGCCAAGCAATGTATTTGCTCATATAACAAATGACCAAAATTCATAAAACAGTTTCATATTTAATAGACAAAGACAACATAAATACATAAATCATATCGCGGTATCTCCAGGGCAAAAATATCAATTTAGAATTTCAATACACTCTCGAACTTCCCCTTTTTTTTTTGGACAAACAATGCGGTGAAAAATACCCATACAAGTTAACCATTTCAAAGAAGCGTTTGGCCTTAGTGCTATCTAATTGAATAAAATAAAATACTAGAATTTTGAGGTGTCCGTTTACTTAAAATATTGAGAGCTGTACACTATTCGTTTTTAACTAAATCCAATCAATCAAGTTGTGACGTCAACCTTCCGAGACAAAATAATTATACCCACTGGTTCCCACCGACTTTGTTAGACTAGAACATGAATCTCATTATTCTATGACTAGGGAACAAAAATCGATCCAGTAAAAAAAACCCATCGCATTTCCCGTTTAGTTTTCAATCCAACCAGAGCAATGTTTGAAAAACGTTTTTCAATAAAATTGACCAGTTCAAGATCCAAAACCAAAACATGCGATAATACAAAATTCTATTTCAGAGTAATTAGGCACGAACAATCCCGTAGATTGACGACCGTTACTCCAAAATATCCCTCGGATTAACCCTCTGTCTAAATATCGCTATCAAAATGAAACCCATCTCTTTATAAACCCGAAATCATAAAATATCAAGCTAGTGTACAATTCTCTCTATTTATTCTGGAACGGAAACGTAAATTTAACATTTTAGAACTGTTTGACTACGAGACCGAAAAGAATATATCAAATGTAAAGAAATAAATATTTAAGTCAAACATCGAAATACAAAATAAATTGAAATTTAAAAAACAACTTACCAGTACGAAAGTTTTCCCCAATCTAAAGAAATACTGCCCTGACGAGGTTTAAATATCCAAGTCTGGACATTGAGTTCAAACACGAGATAAACGATCCCCGCGAAAAAGTGACCGGACAACTATAGTTATATATAGTATCTAAAAATAGAAAAAGGGGAATTTACGATGACCCACAAACGTTACAATACGTACTTGTATATTAAATGTAATAGCTGAACAGTTGTAATATCGTTGCCTGAACTATCATCTATAGTAATATGTGTTCATCGGGTTGTTGACTTAGTATTTGAAATGTGGTATTTTTAGATATTTATTGATATAAAAATGCTATATAAATATTGAGTTTTTAGGGGAAAGTATGTTGCTCAAATATACAGAAACGATTCTGGAGCTAGATTGGCAAAAGTTATAAAATTCATATAATGCATTTTTGTAAACATTGGATAGGAATATTTTTTCGCAAAACCAATCGTGCATATTGCAGATTAACACAGCAAATAAACACGTATCAATTAGGCAGCAACCATTTGATTTTCTGGGGGGGGCTATGGTTTTTTTTGGAAAAAAAAGTTTGTTTCCAGTTTTTGGAGAAAAAAATAATTTGTTTTTGATTCTGAGAAAAAAAAATTGTTTGTTTCACCCTCAGCTGCCACTATATGTAATGCTAAAATTGAAAGAAAAAAATTGTTTTCGACTTGTCGCGAAAAAAATAGATTGTTTTTCGCCGCAGGCGAAAAAAAAAATTTGTCCAGAAAAAAAAACCATAGCCCCCCCCAGAAAATCAAATGGTTGCTGCCTTATTGATATTTCAATTTTCATCTTTAGTGTGTAATATATGCATAATAAAACGATCATGAGTTTATAACATTTGACCACAAATGAAATACACATAGTTAATTTTTTCGGGATTTGATGAATTATACTCATAAAGAAAAGTCTGTTATTCTTTATCGCATTTGAGCCAATAGGTGCCACATCATGAAGCAACCAATCAGAATTTATATGTGACAAGTATTTATTTCAAGATGGCGTGTATATCGACTGAGAAACTAATAGCTCTGTACCGTTATTCGAAGCAAAAAAAATGCTACATTTCTTTACGGAGAATGTGAACGGAAAATAAATGATGTTCTTTTTCAACTCTATCAACCGGGTCATTTTATAGGTAGCAATATCTTGCATACACATTTATTACATACGGTTTTGGAAGGCGGCAAATAATATTTATGAATTATAGTCGTTTGACGAGGTCAACAAGTTATATATGGACCTGTTCAGATTATATTGACCGAGGACGAAGATCTTTTCCCTCCACCTCTTATCTTGTCGTTTTTTTTAAATTAACAGGGAGTTTTGGCAAAATTAAGTACCAAGACCCTCTCCTAAGGTAGCACTCCACAGTTCGGTGTGTAGTTTCGCATTTTGGCCCCTGTGGATTTTTCAAATATGAAAGCCAGTGTGCAAGAAAATTCATTTTTGGATAGCTGAGTATTAAAATAGCCTTTGTATTGGGTTTATATGAACATCAAGATTATGTAATGTATGTAATATAGGCTGTTTTCTGTATGACAGTCCGTATTTGCATGTCCCTACCATACATTAGTCCGGCAATTATTGCAATGTTTTTTTCCAACTTTTTATCGCACGAACTTTGTGATTGGATTTTACGAAAAAATGAGGCGAAAGACACCCATTTTTTATTTGATCATTAGGAAGATTTATGAAAACAGTTTCTAAAAAGGTATCACTGAAAGGCATTGAAATTTTAGTTTGATCAAAATTTTGGGGGGATATGTGACATGTCCACCCCCCTTTTTGCAATATTTTATGGTAAATAAATGCAGAATGTTGCCATGGATACACATAAAAGGAATTAATTTTCACTCTTTTAACTTTTGAAAATAAAATCTATGGAATATACTGATTACATACATATGCACATGTACAACACAAACAGTTAGGTTAATGTTTTAGATATCCAGGAATAGGAGATGATAAAACATTTTGTGGCTCATTTTTAATTTTATTTTCTAACTGTGGAGTGCTACCTAATCAAACTGCTTAAAAAACCAACAAATGTAGTTCCACCCTTTTAAAAAATTCTGGTTCCGCCACTGGTAATGACTGAGAAATCAAATAGAGCAAAACATTAATATAGGTCGAAATCCGTGTGTTTATTTTCAAGACTTTTAATTATATAATGATATTTTAGCGGGAACAATTGTTCTATTCCTTGTTCAAATCTTTAACATAAAGCTGTTCTCAAACGGTAATGAAACATAACAAGGGTTTTATATTGTCTTATTATAATCCTTACTTTACTTTAATTCATTTTGAGAACTAAAAAAGTATCAATGACATATTGTACATGTAAAGACTTTTTAAAACTGGGATTAAGCTGGCAAATGCTTTTATGTTATGCTTAAACGAATGAATAAGAGGGTTCCGAAATTTCTAACAAAATTTCAAACACATGACAAGTGAACATTCTTTATTTAAAATCAATAGCAGGAAAATAACAGTCGATTGTAAGCCTTATTTGTCGTGTCAAAGTCTGTCCCAGTTTTGTTTTCGTTATATAGGTGAATTAAAAAAAAAATGCTTAAATATGTTACGTCGATTTCACGGCGAACCAGATTGCACCAATTTAAGAGGGATTCCGCATTTTGAGGATAATTTGGAATTTTGGATTGAATCATATGAATAAAAAGCCTAGCTAGCTATTATTACATTTTTCACGCTTTAACAGCAGCTGAGAAAAAGGGGACCGATATTTCTTAAAATGGCAATATTTATATAATAACGGAAACTGTCAAACCAATGTATATTTTAGAATGATATCCCATAGAATATATTTGTATGAAATTATGTTTTTCAAAATAAGATTTCTCAGATGTTCAGCAAATCCATTTTGTAAACATTTGGCCTAATTGTGTATTTAACTAAATGTATCAAACATTCGCGTTCATAACTAAACGCATCGAAGATAACCGTTAATACCGTATCCCGCAATAATATGAATTGAATCTATGACTCTCCGTTCGGAAAATAAGTAGATGTTTCTCATGTATATGACGATATTCGTTGAAATGTTGAACAAACAGATAAATTCATATCAACAACAGGACGAAAAGCGAGGCTTGCCGAATTTTCTACTGTTTCGCAGCGAGTACAAATACATTTTATATTTCCGACAATGTTCATAGAAACAAATTCATAACAGTGTAGTCGGACGTAAATCGTTTGTCAGTAATTAAACTGAAAAATGTACCTATAACTTGTTTGTTGTCGGGTATAAATTTATGCTCACTCAGTCTATCAGATACCTTCCAGTGGGGATTTACATAATTAACCTGTTACACATTTCGATACATTAAATGGAAATTTCTTTTCACAAAGCTTCAAAGGTACTACAATGCACAGAATATCATTTACATATTTTATTTGCATTCATAAAATGGACTAAGTCGTCCATTACTATGTAAATTGGGTCGATTAAAAAAGAATGAAGTTGCATACGTTTCTGTTGCCAAGTATAGTAGCAGTAATGCAGAACAGTTCAAATTTCCTATATACACCAAATCATACATTTTACCAATAACGTAAATACAAATTTCACAAGCTTTAATCCAAATAGCTTTCTTACTATCAAATAGTTTGCAAGTACGAAAAAGACAGGGCAGAATTATGTTTTGTCTATATGTTTTGTATTTGCACAACATTCGAAATATGGAATTGTTGTTTCTATCACATTCTTTTCGGATGTTTGTTTAATTCAAAGAGTCACACTGAAGAAGGTGCTTGTACATAACCAATTACACGAGAATTGATTGTAAAGTAATCAAGCCCAAAATTTGTTATACACATAACAAAAATGGCCATAGCGGAAAAATTTCAAAACACCGTTTTTTTCGTACTCTTAAACAGGAATGTTTAATGATATGTAACAATTGCAGACAGTAATTGTATCACTATTCCACCAACTGTGCAGATACTTGTACTGACATTTTAAGATTTTACAACCATCCGTACACCGGTACTTGGCATTAAATTTTTCTGTGCGTCCGTTCGTTCGTGCGTTTGTCCGTCCGTCCGTTCCTTCTTTCGTCTGTCTGTCCCGTTTCAGCTTAGTGTTTGGTCAAGGCAGTTTTTGATGAAGTTGAAGTCCAACCAATTTTAAAATTAGTACACATGATCCCTATTATATGATCTTTCTAATGTGAATGCCAAAAAAACAGCTTTTACTTCAATTTCACGGTTCACTGAACATAGAAAATGATAGTGCGAGTGGGACATCGGTGTACTATGAACACATTCTTGTTAATATTTTGTTAGTTTTAACTTTAACAAAGCTATTTACATGTACGCTACGAATCATCTATCAACATTAACACGCTTTTTTAATACAAAACTAATTTTGAATATTTATTAGTTGATAGTTCATATGTTAATGCACCTCGAAGGCGTTAACAAACAATGAGTATTGGTTTTGATAAACAAAAAACAAACAATTATAGTCTTGACCTTGCTTATTACCTGTTCAAGGTATGAAAATAGATGATGTGACGTATCTTCATTAACATTTATCGGGCTATTTAAAAACAAGATTTACTTAGCTAATCAAATGAAAAACAATTCAAGGGAACATGGCCCTACCTCTTTTTCCGAAAACCTGTTAGCATTTAAAAAGTTACAAATGAAAGGGGTGGGCCACCTGACACTCCCCCCCCCCCCCCCCAGGACACCGGCCCGTCTTATGAATGATATTCAGAATAATATACACGACTGTAATGGAAAATAAACGAAAATAAAATCTAAATCATTTTGCAGGATTCCTTAGCTGCTACATGGATCGTGGGAGACGTCATTGCATTTAAAGCATTAAACTGGTACACGTTTCTCGCTAGAAATGCTTACTGGGGGTAAAAACAAATAATTGGTTAAATTTAAAAAAGAAGTCTGAACACATTTCACCTCTCATTCCACTAAATATTAAATTGCAGTTACAAGTATCACAAAACTTTCCTGACCTCTTTTCTTTAACCATAATAGACGGAGGAGGGAAGGAGGGATCCAGATCCCGAAATCCCCTGGCTTAAAAACACGAAATCCGGCGAGGTCCCCAAATAAAAAAAAATTAAATTCCGACTACCCGAAATTCGGAAATAGAATTCCCGGATCCCGAAAGGGTCAATCCCGAAATCCCGAGCTTAAAAACACCCGATCTCGGAGTTCCGGTAAAGGTCCTACCCACCCCTATATTATAAATTCTATTCATTCATAATCTTGAATTGAGACTTGATACTTCAAAATTACATTCTCTTATTTTGAATGATGCACACAGGCACACTAAAATAAAACAGATTTCGCTATATATCTCTTCGAAATTGGAATTTGTGAAAGAAGAAATGACATGTTATATTTTATCTTACATGTGTACTTTCAATTTCACATATGGTTCTAAATTTAGATTTAGTTTTCCCATAAATTGCGGACGGAATAGAAGACACCTGTTTATTTTCTGCACATGTAGAAAAAGTTGAAAACTGGGAGTTGAATGACATAATTTTTACTTATTTTAAGATAAATGTTAGAGTGAGACAAATTTTAAGTTACTGAGTAATTTTTGGGGCATAATTTGTTTATTTTTTGTTTGTTTTCCGTCTTTGTTCTTCCGACTGGTAAGTTTTGCACTAGTGGTCAAATTATTCTCTTGGTATCGTCTGATTTCTTATATGAATATAAATCATGTCCTTAAATTTTCAATTGCACAAAATACGAACATTTCAACGTCTTTTTAATTAAACAATTAAATTCACACGTCTTTCATTAATTATTTGTGACCTATTATAAAACTTTACGTTGAGTACTGTGTTTTTCGTTCAAGACTACGGCTTTTTAAAACAATATTGTTGGGTCAGGTTTCATTTTAATTAATTTGATATCAATAGAAGAAAAATTGTTACATGTTTATTTGTTTATTTGTTTATAATTTTGTTGTGAGGCGTTTTTTCTTTCTGTTGATATCATAAACACGAAATGCCTTCTCCTACGCGTCTAAAACAAACAAAAAAACCAGTGTTTTTAAGTCAGGCTGCAGACAGAACAACGTACAGAATGCTGTGATTTCTAATTGGAGTTATTTTAATTTAGATAATTTCTATGAGGTTTAAGACAGCACAGGCGTGCTTATTGGATTCATTATAGACCGCAGAAAGTAGTTTCTCTTTCGTGTATCCTTTCTTGGAGTAAGGGAGATAACTTGCGTAACTAACGACGAACGTTTTTAATCCCGTATTCCGCTAGAGGCGTGCAATTACGTACACTTCGCCTTAAGCCTTTTTCGACTAATTTTTATAGTTTGTTCCTATGTTGTACTGTTACACCACTGTCCCATGTTAAGGAGAGGGTTCGGCTCCCATTAAAATGTTACACCCCGCCACAAATGCTGTGTGTACCTGTCCCAAGTCAGTAGCCCGTAATCAGTTTTTGTCGTTTGTCGTCGTGTTACTTATTTGTTTTCGGCTAATTTTTTGATACATAAATTAGGCCGCCAGTTTTTTGGTTTGAATTATTTTACATTTGTCATTTCGGGGCCTTTTACAAGCTGACTGTGCGGTACGGACTTTGCTTATTGGTGAAGGCCGTACATTGACATATCGTTTTTGATTGCTGCGTCATGTGGTCTCTTGTGAAGAGTTGTCACATTGGCATTCATACCACATCTTCTTATTTATATTGTATTGTGCCCTTCGGTGCACTTCTTGGAAACTAGAGTCGTGTCTGTATATTTGTAAATGTTTTAATTTACAACAAGTAAAGTAAACAAAACTTAAGGTAGATCATAAGTAAATATTTTTTGAGACAGAATTTTCTTATACTTAGCCAAAATAAAGATTTTACTATGCTCTTTTCAAATATATAATAAAAAGTATGGATCACCGTGCTATTTTTCAACCTATGAGTTGTTGAAAATTGCCAAAATTTGGTTAGATTGTTCATGGAAAAAAACACATTTGTGTGCATAAAAAAAATTTTATGAGATAGAATTTTGAAATAAATTGTGAAAAGATAGGTTTTGTAATATATTTTAAGAAAATAAAAAGAAAAAATGGTGTCACCGAACTTGTTTTCTTGCTACAAGTAAAAAGAAAAAAATTCCCTATCAGTCCAGTATAATTTTTTTACTAAAAGAGTTATCTTCCCTTAAATGGCCCATTTGAAAACAAAATGATTCTAAAAGCAAAACAAATGATATTTTGTTTAAATATTTTGAATTATACAATAAATTACCAAATTTTCTTTGTATTATTAAACAGTCTAACCTTTAAATTGCAAATCTGTCTCCAAATTTGCAGATTTAGGCAAATAACTAGACCGATATTTTAACTGTGATTGTACAATCCAAGATGGCGGTATACCGTGTATAACGCACACTCATAACCGACCGTGCAAGTGCTGTATAGCCAGTCAAGGTCGTTAAAAACTTCCATTTGTTTTTCACACTCATAAAGTTGAACAGCATAATTTCCCCCTAAATACGAGACATTTATATAGCATTTTTTTAATCAAAAAATATCTAAAAATACAACATTTCATATACTAAATCAACAACCCGATGCACACATATTATCTTAAATATGGTTACAGCGATGCAGTCCACAGCTTTTTAGAAAGCTGAAACTAGTATTTTTCCTTAATTTTCAAAGTTTATTATATCACTAATGCGTTTTTGTTTTAATCTGTGTCAAAAAAGCGTTTACCAGAACGTAATAGGTGTTTGCACATAACGTTATAGCTGTTTGCACATAACGTAATAGATGTTTGGACATAATGTAAAAGTCCTTCGCACATAACGTAATAGGTGTTTGCACATAATGTAATAGGTACTTTCACATAACTTAATAGGTGTTTGCACATAATGAAAAAGGTGTTATACATAACGTAATAGGCGTTTGCACAAAACGTTATAGGTGTTTGCACAAAATGTAATAGAGCATTTGCATTGTTCACGTATCTGGATACGTGCACGGATCGACGTATACGTATCGACCAGATTTGTTTACAATAATGATTTTACTCCGATCTCAATTAAAATAAAATGCATTATATAATATTTTCATCGGGACCAACTTGACTTAATTTATCCTTTCCTCATATACGTGTTATACGATACGTCGATACGGATACGCCAGCAAATACTTGATTAATGCAAATGCTCTATTAGATTATTTGCATTATTCACGTATCAGGATACGTGCACGGATCGACCTATACGTATCGAACAGATTTGTTTACAATAATGATTTTACCCCGATCTCAATTAAAATTTAATGCATTATATAATATTTTCATCGGGACTCACTTGACCTAATTTACCTTTTCCTCATATACGTGTTATACGATACGTCGATACGGATACGCCAGCAAATACTTGATTAATGCAAATGCTCTAATAGAGATTTCCAATAAAATGACATACGTACCTAACTCGACGTACGCACGTAACGAGACCGGTTATTGTTAACCAATTTAATAGGCATTGGCACATAACGTAATAGATGTTTGCACATAACGTAAACGATATTTGCACAAAACGTATAAGTTGTTTGAACGTAACTTTGTAAGTGTATGCACATAATGTATTAGGTGTTTGAGCATAATGTAAAAGGCATTTGCACATGACGCAATGAATGCTAACAGAGAGTATCAATTGTTCGGCAAAACGTATATGAACTATACCATGATGTATTATGTTTTTCACTGGAGATACATATGTATAAACACAACATAAAACCGTTAGACTATAACATCATGAGGTTTTCATAGAACAAAGATGTATCAAAACAAAACGTTTAGAACATTTGGCATAATAATCACATGTGTGACAGGACGCAATTATTACCAGGCTTACTTAAAGGAAGAAAAAACACAATATAGCGAAAATATGAAAGAACGTAAGAGTAGTTGATCATAAAGTTTGGAGGTAATCACAGGATATATTGTAGTTACAGCATAATGTAATGCCTATTGCACACAACAAAGTTTAGCAATGACATATCATACAACTGTTTGACCAAACAATTAATTCATTTAACATACCTCAGAGATGCAGTGACAGGACATAAAGGCTCCTCTACATAACATAAAGAAGAAATGACAGGACGTAAAGGCAAAACGACAAAACACATTAAATATTTACACTACAAGACAGTTCCGGCGTTCCATATATAATATATCCAAATTAAAATGTTTTACTGACTAGAAAAACGTTATGGAGATTGAATGAAATCATGCACATGTATATAAACTTTTTCAAGTCACGAGCGTTTTATTAATACGTCTGATATAGCTATATCTTATAGAGTTGGCAGCCGAGTAAAGAAAGTTGATGATGAGAAAAAAACAAATACCCTTCCCATCCTTTTAAAGTAAAGTTATTTTACCTAGGTTAAACCGTTTATTAATTTGTGCGTTTTAGATATCAACAGCAACGCAGTTACCAATTTTCGTTTAACAGACTCATAACGCAGTTTATTATAACCTTTTAGCTTCCAAACTTTGAACAATGATGTGTATATACATAAAACATGTGCAGATCTCTTTTTATGTATATTCATTCATTTCTGATATATTTTGCGGATTACGGAGGTTCAAACTTACGATTTTTGACAAAAATGTACCTTTGACCATTATCGCGCCGCGGGTAAATTAGCATGTTGTGATTGGTTTAGCGCCGTCAGGTGATGACCCCTATGGATCCGTAGGGGGTTAGGGAGTTACCATTTGATTTTTATGGGGGGGGGGGGGGGGGCTAGGATGAAATTTGAAAAAAATAGGCAGGACAGGAGTTTTGAGTAAAAAAAAAAGGCAGGATGAGACACTTGCAAAAAAAAAAAGTCAGGATGACAATTTATGTCAAAAAAGTCAGGATAAACTAAAAAAAAAAAAGCAGGACCGAATAGAGTGAAAAATAAAAAGGCAGGACAGAGATTACAACTAAAAAAAAATGCAGGACAAAAATTTTCATCCCAGCCCCCCCATAAAAATCAAATGGTAGCTCCCTTAGTAAATTTCATTAGGGGTTCACGACGTCACGTCTACTGTTAACGGTGACGTCATCTATTTATGTTGTTGTGTTTCATTGTTTATTTTTCAACAAAACGCAGCAGAAAAAGTCCAGCGTGCGATATATTCGTTATATGGTTAACTACTGACCCCCTACGGACCATAGAGGGTGAATAAAATCTATAAGGAATTCGGCCTCCGGCCTCACCCCTTTTGGATTTTACTAACCCTCTATGGATCCGTAGGGGGTCAGTATCGAACCATATAACTTATAGTATATGACACCACTTGGACCCCTTATTATATATTGAAAATGATCTAAATCATTAATTTTTATAAACCTACTCTGGAATATATATATTTGCAATTTTTTTTGTCTTTCCACTAGATGTGCAATGGAAACAAAGATGAATTGGTTATATGTAAATTTGATATCTTCTGGCATCTATATTTTTCAACCAACCGGACCTACCATTATTCATAGTTTGTTACCCCAGTTTTGTTATAAGTTGAAACATGTTACATTTTGTAGTTTCAGAGTAGATCTAAGAATGCCCGCTCCAGTTTTCAAGGGGTCTGTTGTATCTCATCTGTCGAAAGTTCAGTGTGGAAATGTCCATTTTAGGTCTTTTCTATCCCCCATTTTGTCTTTGTCTTTTTATTTCTTTTTTCTTTTTACTAATTTTTGACATTTTCCTCTGACATCTGACCCGTTTGAACAAGTAATGCCATACTGAGCGCTTCCGTGCGCGTTCAAAAAGGTCGAGAACCAAACCTTGTTATTTTCATTTTTTTTATGGCTCATAAGATCGTCTTCTCAACAAAATGCTTAAAGGCAAATTGTAATTTAGTACCCATGACTGAAATGCAAAGCAATGTATGTAACACCAACAAATATGCCTACTCACCTACATCACACTTGGTACATTATAAAACCGATTTTGATAAATGTTTGGTATTAAAGGTCTCAGATCAAGTTCAGGTCCTATTAACATTTGCAAGTATAGTAAATTTATGGAGCTAGCAAATTTGATCAAGGTAAAGGTCAAATTTTTAAGTAACCTATATTCACAAGATCAGAGGTACATGTACACACGGAAGTTCTCTTCTAAAAATCCGCCTTAGCGGTTTCGTGTGCGGGGTGTCGTAGGTTCGAGCACTCACCCTCCCCTAACTTGGGACAGTGGAGTAACAGCACATTATGTTTGTCTTGCAAGAAATATCTGACGGTTCCTTCAAAGTTACTAAAAATGTTCTTTGGCGTGTAGATGGTTTGGCAATGGTCGTACACAAGGCGATTAAAGGTAACATTTCCCAAAATCAATAGGACGAAGATGCGTATATATACATCCAGCACTGCGGGACTCACGCACCTCTTTAGTGAATATTCTTATGCAGAACGGGATAAATCGAATAATTTTGATATTTCTATACCCGAGTCAACGATTGGTGTTTGTTTTAAAACATGTGATCTAACTATCACCAGCTTGTTACGCTGAACTTTATAGAGCGATACTTACTTAAGTGTGCAGTCAGGTAAGTTCAACCAGTCTTTACACATCATTTTGAAAATTGCTCCGAAGACATACAGTGGAGATCACTTCTAACCTCTCATCAAATCTGTTAGAATCTGTCAGGAGAACTGTTATTGGACAGTATGTAGAACTGTCATCCTGACACCTTTTAGACAGTTCTAGCTAGAACAGTTCTAACCTAGAACTGATTTAGTCAGTTCTACCTAGAACTGATTTAGACAGTTCTACCCAGAACTGATTTATACAGTTCTACCTAGAACTGATCCTGACAGTTATACCCTAGAACATTTTAGACAGTTCTACGACTAGAACAGTTCTACGGCTAGAAAAAACAATACTACGACTAGAACAGTTCTATGATTAGAACTGATTTGGTCAGTTCTACGGCTAGAACTGATTTAGTCAGTTCTATCCATAGAACAGTTTTAAGAACTCTTTGTCTTAAATATAAATAAGTCAAAAGAATATTTAATATATATTAAAAAATTCTCACCACAGCACTGTTCATTTGGTAGAACTATTCTAGGTAGAACTGATCTGGGACAGTTTAGAACAGTTCTATGACAGATTATTCTGACAATTCTAATGAGAGGTTAGAAATGATCTCCACTGTAATCGACATTCATGTTTGCAGTGCATTTATCCATTGTTGTGGTAAGAAGAACCGTAAATTTCTAAACAAAGCTATAAAACTTAACAAATCGTTATCAGGTTAATTTGACGTTATCAGGTTAATATAGTCTATTAGCATGGCTGGTTCGGTGTTTGACTGTGAACTATACAATTAAAAAATAGCTTGACCTTGGTTCCACTAAAAAACTATAAAAAGAATACGTACTTTATCAAAATAAAGCATGAATTTGGAACAAATCTGTATACCTAGTATCAATAATTTTTGAATGAGAACATGTTTAAGATCCCTTAGAATGAATTCCCATTTCTTTGAAATCGGGAGTGTGAAATTGGTGGCAGAAAATGTAATATATGCACAACTATTGACATGAAAAATGAACTTCTCGGTAAGTTTATAGCCGACTACGGCATTGGTTTTATTAATGGTTGAAGACAGTGCGTTGAACTGTAGTTTGTTTACATACTTGTTCAATTGTCTGTAAGATTATCAAATATTTCAGATCTTCTTATTTTATTTCTATTTTTATTGAAGATCCGAAATACGAAAAAAACGGAAAAAAATTGTTTATAAAATGCATTAAACGACATTATACCAACTTTATATATTTATGATAAATGAAAATACTTATATTGTCAACAATTTAATAGACTATTTGAATACGAGTACGAAAAGCCTATTTTAAGTTTATATAATAAACCACTGTGATAAAAGAAAATATGCTTGTGTTCGTGTTTTGTTAAAAGGGACATTTTTTTGTTTCTTTTAATATTGAGTCTTATTTGAGACTATTTCTCTTGAAGTTTGTTGAATTATAAATGAAATTTAGTAGTACGAAAATTAACTTATTGCATACAGTTTTTCAGAAGTGGCCCATAATTGCTTTTCATACTGTATATAAGAGTCCAGTAATCGCATATAGTTTTGTCGTTTTCACTTTTTGTGTAAAAAATAAACAAATCACGCTATATGTTCAATACACTAAAATACAATACAATACAACAGAACCGCTTGCAATATATTGAGCCTGATCTACCTAAATAATTCCAAAAAGTAAAATTAGTACACATCACAATTATTTCGACACGTGAAATTGCATAATAACAACGATATTCATGCATTAAAAGATGCATTTGATTTCCATAAGAAGGTATACAGGGTCTGGCACCTTTTTCGGAAATCTTTCAACCTATTCTTATGATCGCAGATTCATTGTGAGTACCTTAAACAAACAGTAGTATGGCTCAATTCTAAAATGACCAAATTATATACACACAAATTTGTCAACTTAAAGCGCAATAC
Organism: Mytilus edulis; assembly: GCF_963676685.1. Lineage (NCBI taxonomy): Eukaryota > Metazoa > Mollusca > Bivalvia > Mytilida > Mytilidae > Mytilus > Mytilus edulis. The sequence continues at coordinate 59,001,819 of NC_092348.1, forward strand.
AACAGAAATTGTCTGATAGTCGTTCATGTTACCATTAAACTAGAACTAAATTCAAAGTCCAATCGAAAAGAAATCAACCTTATGTAAATGCACAGTTACATGTACATGTATAAGATTATAATTGATTTTTGAACATTCAAATACTAATTCTAATGCAACAACGTTTGTAACGTTCATTTTGATTGGATTTCACTTATTTACATGGCATCAATTGACAATTGATGCTATGGGACTAACGCGCAAGCGCAGACGGCATATGACAGATTTTAAATACATGTTTTAACGTTGTTTTCTGTCAGTTTCAGAAAATCAACATATTTTTAAACTTTATTTGTTTGTTCTGGTAGCGAATCTTGGTTCATTTAAAATATAGGACAACAGAGTTGGTGTATGTGGGTTCGATTCCCACCCAGAGCAATCATTTATTTCAGCTGGTGCAAAGCGGGCAGTTTAGCCTAGTGGCCCCACACTGACTTTGTTGTTTCTATCAAAAAATTCAGGCGGCCGCGGCCAGGTCTTAATTTTTCCTTCTTTTGAATATCTTATACAACAAAACCATGGTATAATTGTGAAAATTATACCATGGATAGCTATGGTATAATTTTCGGTTATTGAGATTTATACTCGGGTTGCCCTCCCATAGGTTACATTGTACAGCTATAGGTTAAGCGGTATTTGAAGATACATGCAACCAATACTATTCCAACGTGAAGCCACATAGTAGATTTTTTTCACCTATGTTTAGTTATGACCCAGAAGAAAGTTTCCATTTTGTGTTAATTTCGCTGGTGTATCATTAAATACTATATAATTCCACCAATTTAACTTTGAATCCATATTGAATAATAGAAAAATTCGCTTGATCAGACCTTGAAACCACCCATGATTCTGTAATGAGGAGTACCCAAATTGCATCCATGCTTAAATTCACATCCGTAATATCGAAAAACTAATATTTTGTCTTATTTTTCCAAATATTTAGAACAATTTGACAATAGTCCATGCTTACTCTTTATTTTTTAAGATATGCCGGTCCATTAAAGTCGTAAAATAAGCACTTTTTTCTTGATTTGTCACTCCACTAATTACCTTATAAACAAAATGAAGGAATCTTATTATGAAAAAGGGAATGGACAGGGCAAATAGTAACCTTTTCTGTACATAAAAGATATGGACCCACATTAAGTACATGTATGTATGTTATTACCTGAATAACATATTTTGGCCTATCATTTAGGGATTTTGTTTAATGCTTGTCCCCTGTAAGATGCTGTAATTCAGTGGTCACAAGTTCCTGTCTGTCAAATAATTTTCGTTTGCTTTTATACCTTCGCTCCGAAGGAGTGGTACACTGTTTTAATCCCTGTCTGTTCGTATGCACATGCGTCCAAAGAATTTCCGTCGCATTAATTTTTCCCAGGAATTAGAAACTAGAATATTTTGAAACTTGTTATCAACCTTAATGTGAACATACGGGCGTATTGCATTTCCGCTAATTTTTCAAAATCCCAATACTACGTTTCCGCAAATTTAAAGTATACGTTTCCGCAATTTGTATTTATTACTTTTCCGCAAATTTACCTGGTAAATTGTAAATTATAAATATTTAAATATTTGAATATCATATATAAGATAAATTATTATTATTTTTTTTTAATAAAGAAAAGGTTCTGATCTATCTTATATCTACAATATACTAGATATAACTAGTTGACTCTGGTAGAGATTAGTTAAACTTCATTGAGAAACCCAATGAAAATTATTTGTTTTAAAAGTGTTCACCTTATCCGTAGACATAAAAAGGTAATCACACTCAACATTTGATCACACATAAAAATGGACCTAGAACATACCGAAACGAACAGAGGAAAAAAAAGCATAATCTACGACGGATTTTCCTATAGATCGTCAAATATTTTGAAGAATGGGGATAAAGTTTACAGGTATGTACATTTCTACAAATATTAACTTTTCTCTGAAAAAAATAATGTAAATATTTGATTTAATGTTGTAGGGGTGTATACAATTAAAAATGGTAGAATTTGTTCATACTTTGCCAAAACGTTAATTTAGTAATCGTAGATAAGCCGAAAATATAGTGACTGAATTATTCGGGTTAGCAATAAAGCATAATATGAGAAAGATTCATTGAAAAATAGAAAATACTTTAGAGTTACCTCCCCTTAAAATGCTTATTTGAAAACGTTTACAAAAGCAAACATATAATTCACGCTTTTAAAATATCAATATATGTAAGTTAAAATTGTATAAATTTGTTCCTTGGAATGAAAAATCATATTTATTATCTGCATTCTTGCATTAAAGTTTGCTAACTTAATTGAAAATATGGACGAAAGACAGTTAACAGACACTCATATCAATCTATTGTCATTGTATATTGCATTATAAATCTGAATTGATATATTCTTATTTGTTTTCTCTTTTTGCAGATGTAGTTCCCTTAAAGGTTGCTCAGCATCTATAACAACTGATCCCGAAGGTACTGCTGTTGTGAAAACCAAGAATACCCACAGCCACGATAGAGATGAACACAAGGCAGAAACACGTCAGCTTCGAGTCCGTGGTCGACAAAACTCTGGTGACATTTCCCAGCGACCGTCACAAGTGATTAGAGGTGAGCTTCAGAAAATGGACGAAAATCTATTAAATCATCAAGACTTGAAAAATGTTGCTATGTCCTTATACAGAGAAAGGCGAAAACAGTTTCCAAAGTTACCAAAAAGTAGATTAGAAATTCAAGAGACATTACGACAAATGGATTTGAACACTAGCAAAACTGAAAGTTTCCATTTGGTGAATGATTTGGATTCGGGAATCGTTATTTTTTCATGTTTCGCCAACTTGGAATGTCTATGTAATGAAATGACTGATATTTTCATAGATGGCACATTTAAATCCTGTCCGAAATTCTTCTACCAACTGTATTCGATACATGGATGTAAAAATGGTAACTACATTCCTCTTGTATTTGCGTTACTTCCACTTAAATCCGAGGAATGTTACATCAAAATGTGGGATCTGCTTATTGATGTGTGCACTACCCGAAGATTAACTCTCCAGCCCGAGGTAGTTCACATTGACTTTGAATGTGCAATGCATACTGCTATTACGAAAACATTTCCTGCTGCTACAATCAGTTGTTGTAGATTTCATTTAGGACAAAGTTGGTGGAGAAAAATTCAGTCGCTAGGTCTAAGTGCCGATTACAAAGACAAAGATTCGGATTTAGGTAAATGGCTAACTCATTTCTTTGGCTTGGCTTACTTGTCAACTGACATGATCGAAGAATGCTTTGTTGGGTTAATAGCTAATGCTCCATCTGACGACAAATGTATGAAGTTTGCCGATTATATCTTGGAATTTTACATAGATGGCAATTCCAGATTTCCACCAACCATTTGGGCATCACCTCCTGATCCCGAGGAAAAGAGAACGACAAATGGTGCTGAGTCTTTTCATGCACACCTGAACGAACAGTTTTATGCTAGCCATCCTAACATTTTTGTTTTTGTCGACGTTTTACTAAAACTGCAAACAACATCTTACATTAAGATGAGAACTCTTACTGTCAAAGCACCTGTTCGCAAATACGAAAAGGAAAAGATGGACTTCCTTTTAGAGCAAAATTCAAAACTTGCAAACGGACAATATACTACTGTGGACTTTGTAAGACGTGTTGGGTACAAGTATTCTGCCAGAACTGACTTATAAACTATTATACATCAAGATACATCTGATTAGTGCTGAACATACGTTTGCATACATTTTTATAATGAATTTTATGTGCATGCTTTGATGACCTTTAACTTAATAAATATTTATTTTTTATTATGGCTTTGCTTTCGATCAACAGGTATTCCTTAATTGTTTGCGGAAAAGTAATAATTTATTTTTTTCCGGAAAAGTAATTTTTTTTCCGGAAAAGTAAGATATTTATTTGCGGAAACGTAAACTTTTTTTTGCGGAAACGTCATGTTTTTTTTCCGGAAAAGTAATGCCAATTTGCGGAAACGTAAAACGCCGGAACATACCATACCGTGTGATGCGTTTTTTTTTAATTTATCACTGATCAATTATCTGTTTATTGAATACATACTAATATATTCTAACCCATATTGGGCTAGTTTGAAATGTTTCAGGCATTTTTCTGGAGAGCCTCCCAAAATTCTCTAGCAGATTTCATGTGAAGAGGCCATACCATTTGATGTTCTTTCAGATTAGTCGTTCATCAACTTCTTGGTAATCTTCATACTGATATATTTTTACACATAATGATCATGTACGGTATAAGCGGCACATCATTTTAAGTTTCTAAAATTCAGAGCACCATGCAATTCGGTAGCAACATTATATGATCATGCTATACCGTTTGATTGGTTTCCACATTGAATTGTGTTAATCAACTTCATTTTTACCGAATATTTTAATAAGTTACCAAAAAAACTGATAGTTATACTTGTTTTAACTTTGCCGCTAGTTTTCTCGTTTATATTGATTTACATTTTGTAACATTGGGGCATTTTATTAGTCACTGTATTGTATGGGTTTTGATGTTGTCCAAAGGTCGTACAGTGACCTATACAGCATTTGGCAAAACTTTTAGGGAATTTTGGTCCTCAATGCTCTTCAACTTCGTACTTTATTTGGCCTTTTTTTTTTTAACATTTTGGGATTCGAGCGTCACTGATGAGTCTTTTGTAGACGAAATGCGCATCTGGCGTAAATACAAAATTTAATCCTGGTATCTATGATGAGTTTATTTTCATCTACTTCGTGCGGTCTCTGGTGGATACTGTCTTTTCGACAATCATATATACCACATCTCATTATTCTTATAAAATAAAATCGCCGAGTTCTACCTCATTTCAACGACCACATATGTGAAGGTCTTATACATTTTGAGTAGAGGACAAAATTCTAATAACAGTAAGAAAATTAATACAAAAAAATCAATATAATCGTTACCGATCACCTTTTCCCCATAGTTGCACTTGCATATTTATGCTTTTGACGGATGCTGCCATATGCGTATTGTAAAGCTTACGATTTCCTGTAAAAAAAAAATTATGATTAACAAAAAGTATCACAAAAATGATACTGTCCTTTTTCACAGCAAATGTCAGTCTCATATTAGCTCTGATGACCAACAAATCAATCAAATGTAAGGGAAGCGCTAATGATATTAGCAATATTTTCGAAATATCTGCTAAAATAAATCATTATCTACAAAAATACAACAGCACCCGGCTCTTGCTTACAATGTATCTATGATTAAATGTATTTAGTCATTTACAAGCCACTATTAGCATGAATTTACTTGAAGCTACACATGGAGATAGTCAATTCTAAAACTAATTGCAATTCAAAGGTGCACAGATGCTTCCACGAAAGAATCAACACAGATTTTAAAATACACCTGTCGAAGACGGTCACCCGCATACAAAACAAACAAAAATCACCAAGAAGAAGAACTCGATCGTGTATATATAAGAACACCTTTAATCCCCATTCTTATTCTACTTTTGGAAGAAGAAACGTTTTTTATCCATGTAACGCTTCTTTCTTCATATGAAAAATTTGCGTCGTACAAATGTTTATAAAGTTTTCGTGTAAAATCTTTCCCGTCTGACTTTCCTATAAATGTTAAGAAGTATTATCCATCTATAGTTTTAAATGAATATAAGAGGTATTAAAATACAAGTGATTGCAACCAATACTATTCCAACTTGAAGCCACATTGCAGTCTGAAAAGTCTTTCTTTGTATTTCGTGTTATCTCCCTTAATACGGATTGCTTGTCTTTTGACATTATACAGTTATAAGTGTCTTCATTATATAATGTTACTTTTGTTTGTTCAAACCACAGAAAAAAGTCAAGTGTATCAGACGAACTTATCAAAGCGTTGTTATTCATATCCAGGAGAATGCTTCGATTTGAAAGCATCATTTTGTCCATCCAAAGCTTTATCTTACGATCTACAGAAGTACATGCAATTAAATTACCAGAAAGAATCAAAGACTTTTGAAATCTCGTAACAGAAATTGGAATGGTCCAAAAAAGGATGTTTGGAAATGTTTAAAGTTTGAATTTAATAGCCTAAATCCACTAATATTGTGCAAATAACATCGGAATAAACAAACAGACTGCTTTCTTGCAAATGCTTTTTATTTCTACTTATATCCAGTACAATTAGAGTACTAAGATGTCTGAAAACTCCCTGTAAGTATTGTTATGTTAATGAAATTATAATTTATCTTCAAAACTTCAAGTGATTTAAATCCAGCAAAAGCATTCACCTGAATTTAAGATATATTTTTTTTGCTTTAAATCAGGCTTTCTATTTTCAAATAATTGACGAATGCATTGTTTGATAGCACGCGTATTCAATTATTTGAAAGTAATAACTCGTCAATGTCTCAACTGAGATTCATTGGCAGAGATATAAATCTTCGATTTTCACAATGAGCAACCGGCATATATTTTCTATTCCTACTATACGTACAAGACATTAATTGTACCCCATTAACAAGTATTATGATAATGGATAAAAGTAGCAATTTCTTAATTTAAAAATTGCAATTTACTATCAATACTGAAATTGTCATTGGCGGATCTAGAAATTTTCATAAGTGGGGGCCCACTGACTGCCTAAGAGGAGGCCCGCTCCAGACACGCTTCAGTGATTCCCTATATAAGCAACCAAATGTTTTCCCAAAAAGGGGGGACCTGCCCCCCTCCCTAAATCCGCCTCTGATTTCTATTGAAGATTTATTTCCTTTTGAAATATCTTTTAACGTCTTATATTTGCTTTATTTGAATAAGACACTTTTAGTGTATTCCTTTATGACTATTCAATAGTGTATAATATACAACGAATTTGAGGTTCAATTTGAATACAAGAATTTGTTAAGAAAAATGTGTATTGTATACATACGAGGCGAATGAATTCGATCATATCATTCACAAGGAAAACTATAAATTATTGATCAATAATACTAATGATAGTATTGTAAACATTATGTTTAACAATCCGGTGCTTTCGTGCAAACAATACCATTGAAATTACACGTATGGTAGCTGTCAACATCCGGGTTCTCGTGTTACATAGTGTAAAATTGTCAAATTGGCAGGCATTGGATATCTATATATGTAGAAAATAACAAAGTACCGAACTACAAGGAAAATTGTCGAAATGCGCATCTGGTGCAAGAAAATTGGTACCGTTAATTCTATTACTACCACTGGGTCGATGCCTCTGCTGGTGGACTATTAGTCCCCGAGGGTATGACCAGCCCAGTAGCCAGTACTTCGGTACTGGCATAAAAATACGGATTTTTTTTGTGTTATTAAAATTTGCTGTTACAAAATATTAGAAAGTATTATAAATTAAGGAATGTATCTCCCTCATGCAAAGCTCCGATTCCTTTCACGGATTTGGCTATACTTTTTGGACCTTTTGGATTATAGCTCTTCATCTTTTATATAAGCTTTGGATTTCAAATATTTTGGCCACGAGCATCACTGAAGAGACATGTATTGTCGAAATGCGCATCTGGTGCACAAGAAAATTGGTACCGTTAATTTTATTGCTACCACTGGGTCGATGCCTCTGCTGGTGGACTATTATTCCCCGAGGGTATGACCAGCCCAGTAGCCAGTACTTCGGTACTGGCATAAAAATACGGATTTTTTTTGTGTTATTAAAATTTGCTGTTACAAAATATTAGAAATTATTATAAATTAAGGAATGTATCTCCCTCATGCAAAGCTCTGATTCCTTTCACGGATTTGACTATATTTTTTGGACCTTTTGGATTATAGCTCTTCATCTTTTATATAAGCTTTGGATTTCAAATATTTTGGCCACGAGCATCACTGAAGAGACATGTATTGTCGAAATGCGCATCTGGTGCAAGAAAATTGGTACCGTTAATTTTATTGCTACAGGCATTTCCCTCCCAACAAAATGATGGGTTAAACCTATTTTTGTAGCTAGCTCACTCTTCAACTTGTATAGCAGTTAGGAGATAACTGTATTGTATTTTAAGCTCCGATGGCATCAATTGGGGATTTGATGGTCGCAAATTAAGTTTACTGGCGACGCGTTAGTGGAGACAGTAAACAGGTATTTGCGACCATCAAATCCCCAATTGATGCCATCGGAGCTTAACATACAATATTGTTTTTTCGAAATTCCATTCTAATGATACTGACAGAAAACAACGTCAAAACATGTAATTAAAATCTGTCATATGCCGTCTGCGCTTGCGCGTACGTCCCATAGCATCAATTGATGCCATGTAAAAAAAGTGACGTTATCCAATCAAAATGAACGTTACAAACGATATTGACAAAATTCTATGAGCAACCAAAAACAGACTTAATTCTTTAACGTAACAATAATCGGGATCCAGCAGCCGGAAATGTGTAAGCATACATCATAAATATACAACACATGCCTTGAAAAATCCGTACACATATACACGTCAATCTAACAAAGACGTCATTTTTTTGTTTTAGTTGATAGTACAGTTTAGTAAACATAACGACATATACATGATATACAACTTTTCCTGATGAAGAACAAATTAGGTAAAATATAAATACAAGGATAAATTTTGTTAGAAAATAACACTACTAAAACTGCATGAGTCCGAATCACATCTCCTACGCTATCCCCAACAGGAACGCCCAAAACCAAAAACTCGAAATTTTGATTCACAAAACCGACTTTATCTTTATTGACAACAGGCATGTTTTTTTTATATAAAATCTGAAAAAAGCCGCCCCTGACTCAACATTAAGAGGCTCGTGATGTGTTACAGCAGAAGTTTTTGACTCATAAAAATCAGGCTGCTCTCATCTTTTTGTTGATCTTGAGAGTCCTTTAGCTGAATCCATTCATATTGATTTCACAATAAGGCATTATCATAGCAGAAAACGTTTTATAACATTTTCTACTATAAACTATTTTTTTGTTCATATCAAGATGTACAAACCCTCGAAGTTTATTTTAAGATAAAGAAGTAAGAATATTCCAAGCGTTAACAAATTTCAAAAATAAAACAACACAGTAACTGAAAACTGAGTAACATGAACCCCATTTAATATCTGCCGTAAATTCGGTTCTGCAAGAGACAAAGGTTTGAGTCGTAAAATGACTACAAAGTCAGAAATATGGCACTTATTGTCTGTGAAATTTTACAAAATCTTCTCCTCTCAAAGGGGCATTGGCTGTTAATTCATGTTCACCGATTTTACTCAAATTCTCATATTTGATTTACAACATTCTAAAACATATAACCATATTATAAAAAGTCAAAATAAACAATTTACCAGACATGGACTCGCTAATATGTATCATCGTTTCGTGTGTATTTTAGTCTAGACGCCATCTAATTAACTATCGATTTGACCTCCGAAGACTGCTGGCGGTCATATAAGCGATATAAACATAAATATAGATATTAATAGATTGCAAACTCGTGCAATTTGATTTTTCTAGGTCTGTTTAATTTCATATTATAGGTCAAACATATATGTTAATCATCGTTTTTACCTGTATATGAATGAGTTTTTGTGGGTCGAATCAGTTAATCAAATGATTTACTTTGTTTCACTTTCAATGTTGACATTTTTTTCCTTTTAATAACTGAACACGCACAATTCATGCGTAAGCCATCTCTAGTTAAGGGGTTAATTGAAGGTCACATGAATACGGATTCATTGAGTTCGAATTATTCACTTGCAAGTGAATAATTCATCATCGATGTTTCTAAGCTTATTTTTACGAAATTGAGCCATACTGGCTGCTAAAAACGAATTATTTTTTCACCATTTCACTTTCATTAATGATTGAACATATTTTTTTTCCATATGTCTCGTAGCTAGTGCCCTTTTAAACTACTGAGCTGAATCTAAGCAAACTTGGTAATAATCATTATTGGGGTATTTAGTTTAAAAAGTGTGTTTGATGACCGCGCTTGCCAGTTAACAAGTCCGTCATGACTACAAATGGAAAATAAGAGTAAAATATTTTTTTTGTATATTTTCTTGAAAACTATTAAAGATAGAAAGACACTTTTAATAGCAAAAATGATCATCAAGATAAGATATACAAATCAGTCAAATTTGTATGAGTTGTAACAGTTACAAGACTCGTTATAGAATAATTGCCCGTAATTAAAGATTTTTCAACAGTTTTTTTTGGTGATGTTAGCAAAAAAGGACATTTTGTCATGAATTATATTTTTGTCTACAATGTCAGAGAGTATCCATTGTTGAAGGTGGGCATAGATCAAGGTAAGCGACACAAGCCCTTTAGGGCCTCGAAAGGAATTTACCTTAGAGTTCGGTATTATCATGCCTCTATTATCGTAGCCATCTTTAAACCATCGTTTCCTAGGTTTTAGCAAAATTCCAAAAATACAATACTTAAATGAATTTTCGTTTGATTTTTATTGTGTATTGCAAATTACGACTGGTGCGACATGTAAAGAAGGATTTGATATCCTTACGGAGAATCTGAGCTCACCCTGGTTTAAAATTGGATTCGTTTTGGTTAGTCTTAAGATTTTATGTAATTTATTGTAGACTGCTGGTTGTATTTTATTCTTTTTCTTTTTTTTTCGTGATTTTGTCGGTGTCAGATTGTACCTTCCACCTTTATTTTACATGTATGATGCATTTTGCGGACTGATGTTATGGTTATTGTTATTCTTTTGGCCACGGTATTGTACAATTTAGTTCGATTCATAGTTTATAATTTGCCCTATTGGTTTCTTCTCACCTTTTAAGTTATGTATGGGATAATGTTTCTGTCAAGCACAAGGCAGGCACTCAATAGAGAAGCAAAGGACATGAAACTTTCCGATTAATGTTTCACTGTAACCTGTAAGAAAAGATGGCATGCAAGACTTTGGTAAGTATATAAAAGATATCAATGATTCGGATCCAGAGTAACCTGCTTTAAAATTATATTTTAACCCTTGTCGTCCCAAATATGTAGCATTTTGAAATATTTTGATGTAAGATTGCATATATTTCACACATTTTATTTTCATTCTAATCTTTTATACATTTATTTAAAAACAATAACGTTGTGAACTTTATAAAGGTCGCATAGCTGTCAGTGGACAAAAATAGGATAACCTGTTATGAAATTGAAGTGAGCATGTTAAGTAGGTTTCGTGGCGTTTCTCCGAAAAACTCGCTAGGTTTTTACGTTGTTTACCATTTACATAATAACATAAATAATACAACATAATAGTTGATAGGATCCGGAAACAAACTTAATAGTTTTAAGCTGTTTTAAAGTGTTTCTCGCTTAACTGTAGGTACTAGGGGAAATAGTATCAAATATCTTATTGCGTGATTAGAAAACTATACCCCACTCTTTTTTTATTAACATAACTTACAAAGTTGCCGTTAGTTTAAGACCTTCATAAATACTTTTTTAATTACATATAATACCAATTAATGCTTTTAAAAAATATTTAGAAAAAAAATATATAACAAAATTTATTGAAACAGTCCAGGAACGGTAAATCGGCTTTTTGAAAGATTGTAACGAATTTTTCATACACATTTTGCACTTTGTACTTTAACTGAAAATCGAAAATAGCCTTTATCTTTTCTGAAATATTATTGAATGCATTCTTTCAAACAGGTGTTCATTTGTAAAGAAATAACATTAAGATCGGTGAAAACCTTCATAAAGTCTTAAAATAACAAAATCATCAAGAACCAATATATATTTTTTTCTTAAAAATTTATATATTGTTGCCACATAAATATCCGTTTTACTGGTGTCAAATATTATAATGGGGGACATATATCTTTCAGATTGCATCGAAACAACATACAAGCATAAAGACGTATCTTTTTAATTTTAGTTTCTTGTGTACAATTTGGAAATTAGTATGGCGTTCATTATCACTGAACTAGTATATATTTGATTAGGGGCCAGCTGAAGGACGCCTCCGGGTGCGGGAATGTCTCGCTACATTGAAGACCTGTTGGTGACCTTCTGCTGTTGTTTTTTCTATGGTAGGGTTGTTGTCTCTTTGACACATTCCCCATTTCCATTCTCAATTTTATCTAGAGGCAAACCTTCTTCAATAGTAGACTTTTTCAACAACTGTATTTGACACCGTCTATTGACATCTACAGTTTACAGGAGAAATAGAGGGGTCGAATCAAAGATAAAATTCATTTAGGTAAAACATTCATGTAGCATAAACGTAGTACTACATATTCGATTTAAACCATATCATTTAAAAGTATTGGATTATGTGCAAATAGCTATTCTGGATTTTCTGTGTTTTTTCCCCTTTCTTTCAGTTAATACTTATCATATGTAAAAAAGTATTTATAAACCATTTCTCTCTCAATACCACAAATTTAAAAAAAAAATATATTGGCAATCTATTCACATCCGAATCTATTGCTTCTTCTGTAATATGATTATTCATATCTAGTTGTACGAGTTTTTCATTGAAGACTGCTTCGCTTGCCAATAGCAGTTAACTCGTTTTTTGAATGTTATTTTATGACTCTACATTTTATTCTCCCTATAGTAACAAAGTTTCGGATATGTCATTGCAACGGGGCTATCTGTCTGTCCGCGACGTGTCCAAAACACACTTGTGGACATTGTAGAGGTTTCGTCTCAGCAGATCTCACTATACGTGTTGTGCACATTGAATATAATTGACTGTTATAAGTTCCCGAATGAATCAGACCTTTTCTTCGTTCCCGGGCTAACTTACCACAGGAAACACGTCTAGTATGTTGTAAGAAACTAGAACTGCTTACCCTGTGGAAGCACTTGCGTTGACCCCAATTTTACGGATTCAGTGTTTCCTCATATTACTTTGGTCTTCTATGAGAAAATTGCCCTTTTCTTTGGTCCCCCGATGTTTTTTTCTTTATTTCCTCTTTTGTTGATCTACGCTTCGGTTTTCTTCTCTTAATTAGTTTTACTATGTGTCCCAGTGGTCTTTTTTTATTTGACTTCTGACCAAACATAGAGAGAGGTTTTTGATCCGTTTATATTAAGTAAAAATCCCGCTGCATAAGTTTTGTCCCTTTTCAAACCCTGGAATATGTTGGTCAATGGTATATTCTTTTCTCGTTAAAACTTTTAGTTTACAATATTATGCTGCGGCCTTGTATTTTATCTCTTTGATTGTCGAAGCCGTTCAGATCTCACTGCTTGGTACTGACTGCGAAGATCACGTGGTAACTCTCAATGACAGTTTTATGTGTCGCATTGGGTGTGCCTGCTTTTTCTCATTATTGTCAAAGTATGTTATTTGAATTGAAAAAATATAACCGTTGACCATGTAGCATGAGTGAATAAAAAAAAATCTACTAAGTATATAAGGTCATTGTGAAGGCATCCGAGACAAAAATTAACGAACTTTGTATAGACATGTGGCGCCCTTAACAATAGATATAAAATATTTGTCTGTCTACATATTTACAACGTTTTTTTCATTTTGCTACCTTAAAGTAACTAGATTCTCATCTTTTAAAAATATAGAATAAAATATTAAAGATTTCCCTTTTATTCATTCATCAGGGTCTGGATGGGTCCATCATCTCTGTATTTTCTTGTTATGCCCCCGCGACAAAATATCGAGGAGGGGCATTTTAATTTACCTTTGTCCGTCCGTCTGTCCGTCCATCCGTTCGTCCGTCCGTCCAGATTAGGATAAATTGTTAGTCCGGCTATAGAATCCTACAGTTTTGGAGGTACAGCTTTGATATTTTGTGGGATGTTCATACACATAATGGAGGTGTGCATGGCAACACGATTTTGATTTCTTTCAAATATTCTGAAAATGACAGATAGTTAGACTTAGTAATTTTTTGGTACGTGCTGCATAAAGAGATCATTGTTTGTCCGGCTATCTCCTCCTATAGTTTTGGAGATACTGCTTTAATATTTTGTAGGATGTTCAAACACATAATGGAGGTGTGCATGGCCACAGGATTTTGATTTATTTTTCAAATATTCTGAAAATGACATAAGCTGCATAAAGAGATCATGGTTTGTCCGGCTAACTCCTCCTACTGTTTTGTAGTAATAAAACAAAGATCAACATACATAGTGTTAAATTTATAATTTCCTATTGTCAGGCGGTGGCATCATTTGTGTCTTACAGACAGCGTTACAATTTCAAGTTGTATGCCAACATCACTGTTTGTCAAATTTGAAATATGTGGAACTACATGTATACTCATGCATATGACAGAGCAGAAACGGGAAGGGGGGGGGGGGGGATTGTCCATATCTAGTTTTAAGCATTTTTCTCTATTCTTCTTTTATCTTTCCCATTATTCTTTATTCTTTATTATCATTTAGCACATCAGTATTCTCTATTCTTTATTTTTTTCGGTCTATTTTTCTCTTCTTTTTTTTGCCCATAATTCTGAAGTATTGGTCTATTCTGTAAACCCCATCTGGACCCTTATTCACACTCACTCCAAAAATAAAATTAAAGAATTAAAACCGGTAAACGGTTTATAACCTAAACAAGAAAAATATTGTTGTGGTAAAAGCAAGAAGGTAAACATTTTCCCCTTTCAATTCAGTTACTGATAACAATTATATACAACCATTACTACTTTGAGACGACCACTAACATCTTACCTGTCGTAGTCGTAGTCGTAGTCAACTGTAGGTGTAAATAGTTGTTGAAAAGGTGTAATAGAAATATACAAAATGACAAGCTTTAGATCGCTCGACTATAGAAAGATGTGAATGAACACAAAGAAAAATATATTAAAACTGTTTAGCCAACAGCGAGTTGCAAAAAAATACAGTACATTATTGACTCATGACAATGACAGATACCAAAGGGACATTCAAACTCATAAGTAAAAAAAAAAAACCCTGACAACGCTATGACTAAAAGACAAACAAACAAACAAAAAGTACACAAAACACAACATAGAATACAAAAAACTGAGCAACACGAGCCCCAGCGATAACTAATGATGATTTCAGGTGATCCGGATAAGTATAATGTTCCCGTTCCAAATGTAGCACCCGTCGTGTTGCTCATGTTTGGACAAATTTGGTGATAAGTCTAATTTGGTAGGTCACATTAGGGGAAAAGGGGGCGAGATTGTAGTTACGACCAATGAAACATGTCCGTTGTCGTCAGTGAAACAGATATTCCATAACGGACAAAAACAGTATTAACAAAAATACCGAACTTTAAGGTAAATTTAAAAAGGAGAGATTCATGACACCTGACAAAATCAAACTTTAGATTATATCAAAGAAACGGTACGAACGGAAAACAACTGTCATTTTCCTGACTTGGTACAAGCATTTTTCTAAAATGAAAATGGTGGAGTAAACCTGGTTTATAGGTAAAACCGCTGAAGTTCCAGACAAGTACAAAACATGTGGCGGGTTTATACTAGATTTTATAGATCCCTGTCCCCCCAATGTGTTTTGATAAATGGAGTTTTACCAGTCAATTAATGAAATTAATGGCATACACATGATTGTGAAATGGTTAAAACATGTTTAATGGGTTAAAAAAAAAGTACGCAAGAAATATATTTGGGAACATTTATTTTTATTGGTGTCAATATTTGTTGATTGAGAAACAAATAAAAAAAAACATTTATTTTTTACTCAAATTGGAACACCAATCATCCTCCCACCTCAGAAATACTATCGACCAAAATTTTAAATGGCTTGTTAACCGTTCTGTGCTTTCTTTAGAAATCAAGGGGATAATAAAGGAGCATTTAACCCAATAAAACCAGAGACAAAATGGGTTTCCAGAAGAATTACAGATTTCTGCTCCAGTCTGACACCTGTCTAGCTGCTCGTGGTAAACGTTCAATAGTAAGATAACATAATTCTAAATGCAAAACGTTTGAAACCATAATATAAAAATCCGAAACAAAATTTTAAATAAATATTGATATTTACCACACTGGTGCCTTATTAACATCTGAAGAATGTAGATGTACACTACTACTTGATTTTCGAATTCAAGGACCGGAGTCAAAAACGGCCAGAACAAATGATATACACAAAAAACATAACTATTGTTAAAGAGGAATAAGTCTAGTTAAAATCATTCAAATATACATTACTTCTAAATTTACTTCCTTACTTAGGTTATTTTTTTTTACATCTTTGGCTTTCAAATATTCAGCTTTGCGCGTTCCTGATGAAGATTAATCCAGAAAAGCGCTTTGGACGCATGACATTATAACGTGTTGTTTTCGTTTTTTCTCTTAGATAACCCTATTATAATGAATAACCTCATGATAGATACCAGGATAAAATTTTGTATTTACGCCAGACGCGAGTTTCGTCTACAAAAGACTCATCAATGACGCTCGAATCCAAAAAGTTAAAAAGGCCAAATAAAGTATGAAGTTGACGAGCATTAAGGACCAACATTCCTAAAAGTTTTGCCAAATACAGCTAAGGTAATCTATTCCCGAGGTAGAAAAGCCTTTGTATTTCAAAAATTCAAAAGTTTTGTACACAGTTAATTATAAATATGACCATATCAATGTTAATTCATGTCAGCACAGAAGTTCTGACTACTGGGCTGGTGATAAATGATGAAGTGTGAAAAAGAAAATAATTTAGCACATTTCATTATGTATTGTGTTCTGACATATAACCACATTTAAATATAATGCTGTTTTGTTTGTAACAAGATTATAGATAAGCATTAAACAACCAAGTTAATTTTACCAGACACAAGTTGGTTCCTTTTTCCTTTTTCCTTTTTCGATATTCAAATTTTGAAAAATATTACAAGTCCAAACTGAATTTTTTTTTTCCTTCAAAATTTTTTTTCCTCAAAAATTTTTTTTCCTCAAATTTTTTTTCCTCAAATTTATTTTTTCCTCAAAATTTTTTTTTCCTCAAATTTTTTTTTTCCTCAAATTATTTTTCCTCAAAAAGTTTTTCTTCAAATTTTTTTGTCATTTCCTTATTCGTTTTCTTTTACCTTTTTCGATTATCATCCTTATTTGATTTCCATTTCCTTATTCGATTTTCATTTCCTTATTCGATTTTCTTTTCCTTATTCGGTTTCTTCTTCCTTTTTCAATATTCATTTCCTGTTTCGGTTTCTACTTCCTTATTCGGTTTCTATTTCCTTATTGGATTTTCATTTCCTTATTCGATTTCCATTTCCTTATTCAATTTTCATTTCCTTATTTGGTTTATTTTTCCTTTTTCAATATTCATTTCCTTATTTGGTTTCTATTTCCTTATTCAGTTTCTATTTCCTTATTGGATTTTCATTTCCTTATTCGATTTCCATTTCCTCATTCGATTTTCATTTCCTTATTCGATTTCTTTTTCCTTTTTCAATATTCATTTCCTTTTTCGGTTTCTATTTCCTTATTCGGTTTCTATTTCCTAATTGGATTTTCGTTTCCTTATTTGATTTCCATTTCCTTATTCGATTATCATTTCCTAATTCCGTTTCTTTTTCCTTTTTCAATATTCATTTCCTTTTTCGGTTTCTAGTTCCTTATTCGGTTTCTATTTCCTTATTGTATTTTCATTTCCTTATTCAATTTCCATTTCCTTATTCGGTTTCTTTTTCCTTATTCAGATTCTTTTTCCTTATTCGGTTTCTTTTTCTTTTTTCAATTTCGGTTTCTATTTCCTTTTTCGATTTTCATTTCCTTATTCGGTTTCCATTTCCTTTTTCGATATTCAAATTTTGAAAAATATTACAAGTCCAAACTGAATTTTTTTTTTCCTTCAAATTTTTTTTTCCTCAAAATTTTTTTTTCCTCAAAATTTTTTTTCCTCAAATTTTTTTTTTCCTCAAAAATTTTTTTTCATCAAAATTTTTTTTCCTCATTTTTTTTTGCTCAAATTTTTTTTTCCTCAAAATATTTTTACTCAAGAAGTATTTTTTCATTTCCTTATTCGTTTTCTTTTTCCTTTTTCGATAATCATCCTTATTCGATTTCCATTTCCTTATTCGATTTTCATTTCCTTATTCGATTTTCTTTTCCTTATTCGGTTTCTTCTTCCTTTTTCAATATTCATTTCCTTTTTCGGTTTCTATTTCCTAATTCGGTTTCTATTTCCTTATTGAATTTTCATTTCCTTATTCGATTTCCATTTCCTTATTCAATTTTCATTTCCTTATTCGGTTTCTTTTTCCTTTTCAATATTCATTTCCTTATTCGGTTTCTATTTCCTTATTCGGTTTCTATTTCCTTATTTGGTTTCTATTTTATTATTGGATTTTCGTTTCCTTATTCGATTTTCATTTCCTTATACGATTTTCATTTCCTTATTCGGTTTCTTTTTCCTTTTCCAATATTCATTTCCTTTTTCGGTTTCTAGTTCCTTATTCAGTTTCTATTTCCTTATTGGATTTTCATTTCCTTATTCAATTTCCATTTCCTTATTCGGTTTCTTTTTCCTTATTCAGTTTCTTTTTCCTTATTCAGTTTCTTTTTCTTTTTTCAATATTCATTTCCTATTTCGGTTTCTAGTTCCTTATTCGGTTTCTATTTCTTTTTTGATTTTCATTTCCTTATTCGGTTTCCATTTCCTTTTTCGATATTCAAATTTTAAAAAATATTACAAGTCCAAACTGAATTTTTTTTTTCCTTCAAATTTTTTTTTCCTCAAAAATTTTTTTTCCCTCAAAATTTGTTTTCCTCAAATTTTTTTTTTCTTTAAAAATTTTTTTTTCCTCAAAAATGTTTTTCCTGAAATTTTTTTTTTTCTCATTTTTTTTTTTCCTCAAATTTTTTTTTCCTCAAAATATTTTTCCTCAAAAAGTTTTTTTTCATTTCCTTATTCGTTTTCTTTTTCCTTTTTCGATTATCATCCTTATTCGATTTCCATTTCCTTATTCAATTTTCTTTTCCCTATTCGGTTTCTTCCTCCTTTTTCAATATTCATTTCCTTTTTCGGTTTCTATTTCCTTATTCGGTTTCTATTTCCTTATTGGATTTTCATTTCCTTATTCAATTTCCATTTCCTTATTCGGTTTCTTTTTCCTTATTCGGTTCCTTTTTCCTTTTTCGGTTTCTGTTTCCTTATTCGGTTTCTATTTCCTAATTCGGTTTCTATTTCCTTATTCAGTTTCTTTTTCCTTTTTCAATATTCATTTCCTTATTCGGTTTCTATTTCCTTATTCAGCTTCTATTTCCTTATTGGATTTTCATTTCCTTATTCGATTTCAATTTCCTTATTCGATTTTCATTTCCTTATTCGGTTTCTTTTTCCTTTTTCAATATTCCTTTCCTTTTTCGGTTTCTATTTCCTTATTCAGTTTCTATTTCCTAAATGGATTTTCGTTTCCTTATTCGATTTCCATTTCCTTATTCGATTTTCATTTCCTAATTCGGTTTCTTTTTCCTTTTTCAATATTCATTTCCTTTTTCGGTTTCTAGTTCCTTATTCGGTTTCTATTTCCTTTTTCGATTTTCATTTCCTTATTCGGTTTCCATTTCCTTTTACGATATTCAAATTTTGAAAAAAAATAAAATAAAAGTCCAAACTGAATTTTTTTTTTCCTTCAAAATTTTTTTTGCTCAAAATTTTTTCCTCAAAATTTTTTTTTCCTCAAAAATTTTTTTTCCTCAAAATTTTTTTCCCTCAAATTTTTTTTTTCCTGAAATTTTTTTTTCCTCAAATTTTTTTTTCCTCAATTTTTTTTTCCTCAAATTTTTATTTTCCTCAAAATATTTTTCCTCGAAAAGTTTTTCTTCAAAATTTTTTTTCGTTTCCTTATTCGTTTTCTTTTTCCATTTTCGATTATCATTCCTTATTTGGTTTCTTTTTCCTTATTCGATTTTCATTTCCTTATTCGGTTTCTATTTCCTTATTCAGTTTCCATTTGATCGGCTGCTAATAGGCTTTAATTTGGTGTATAATATGAGCAGATGGGTTAAGGCAGTCTGTTCAATTATTCAAAATAAGCCATTTCTCGATATTTAAGTCCGTCGGTACTCTTCTACTAGAGGTTTCCCGATTTGCTACGTATCTGGTACGGTTGGTGCTGTTTTGGAGAAATCATATAATGAATGAGGTCATTTCATTCATCATGATAACATCAAAAGAATTGAAATGCATATCAGCCAAAAAACTAGCTTCCCGTTTTATTTGATAACGATTTCAACGTTTCTAGAACACTTTGTTTAGGATTCCCTATGAAATTATTTAGTGGTACATAAGAGAATGAATCAAACAGACCTTAAACGAACTGAGTTGACATGACTTTGATATTCTAAATATAGATTTGCGTTTGTGATTGGTATTGGTATTATTCTTTTGTTTCTTATCTATATTCGTTAACGTGTCAAATTTGTGTTAATTTCATTGTATAATTATTTCTTGCATGATTTTGAAATTAGACATTAAATATTGAACAATAAATTTCAGTCGTTTCGTCAAAAGATTTTGTTTTGATGATTGGAAATCTGAGATTTTGCATTGACTCAGTGAGAAAAGGACACTCTTCTCATGTTTTTATTTTATCAACAACTTGAGACTTTTTTTCTTGAAATGGATTCCAAATAAAAGTAACTGACAATTTATTGATAAAAAAGACATATTTGCCTATTCTGTCGTCGATGAAAAACGCCAATATAAAAAGGAAGATATGACATAATTGCCAATGAGACAACTCTCCACCACAGGCACTTGTCTAAGGCAAGTGCATGTGTTCTCCACATGAGACCAAATGACACAGAAATAAACAACTATAATAGATCACCGTACGGCCTTCAACATTGAACAAAGCCCATCCCGCATAGTCCGCTTTAAAAGTCTCCGAAATGTCAAGTGCTAACAAATTTCAAACAAGAAAACTGACGGCCTAATTTATGTACAAAATATGAACGAAAAACAAATATGTACCACAGCAACAAACGAGAACCACTGAATTAATTTACAGTTTCCTGACTTGGGATAGGCACATATACATACATAATGTGGCGGCGTTAAACATGTAACTTTGACAGTGGTGTAACAGTACAACATAAGAGCGAACTATAAAAATCAGTTGAAAAAGACTTAAGCCTGACTTAACTCAGATCATGAGATACAAATAGAAATACACCTTGCTAAAACACAGAGTGTACGTGGCCTGGTACATATCTGAGAGTTTTTCCAGTTATTAACAGCTAGTTCAAAGCCAAAAACAAATAATAAACGAAATTATGCATCCTAGACTAAATAATTAATCATCATAGAATTAAAAAGACTAGAATAATTATTAATTAAATTGTACTGACATTGTATTCTTTAAATATCTTATAAACGATCTTTTAATTGAAGCTTTCCTTCCACTTTTATTGGTAAAATATCGCATACGTGTGTATTACGATTTATTTTGAAAATGCTGAAAATATATTGATTGATTGATTGTTGGTTTCTCAACGTTCAGTGGCAAATATTTCATGAATATTCAGGACGAGAACAATTTAACAATAAATAC
Source organism: Mytilus edulis (assembly GCF_963676685.1). NCBI lineage: Eukaryota > Metazoa > Mollusca > Bivalvia > Mytilida > Mytilidae > Mytilus > Mytilus edulis. Next base: position 59,023,316 of record NC_092348.1, read on the forward strand.
AATAGGTAGGTCTCGTAATAAATTGAGGCCATCCGGGATGATGATCAGGGAAATTTTGACTGCCACAGGAAGATGAGGGTATATTGGATAGGGACATGAATTTTGCCTTGCATCAGGTAACCTACGAACCCCTCAAAGAGTTGTTGTAAGGGTTCTTAACGTACAAAGAGCATGACTTTCTCTTAACACGAGGCATCGGACTTAATACATCTTAAATATGTATTTGTTTAGTTTCAGCTTTCGCGTATGCAGTACGCATATGTTGTACTATGTTTAAGATGAAACTCACAATTGGTTAATTTAATAGACCTTCACAGTCCTTGTTTCACGGTTGTAATACAACAACTAGAAGTTTTTAACGACCTTGACTGGCTATTAAAACATCCAATTGTTGTATTAGAATTGTGAATTTAAAAGACCTTCACAGTCCTTGTTACACATTTGTATTAAAAAAGGTTTTGTATTTATGTTTATCATAATATACATTTTCAATAAGGCCGATTTTATATGTTAAAATAGCTCTTATTCTATCATGGTTTTGAAAGCCTACCCCAAAAAATTGCCAACTTATTCAATTTAAACTGTTGTATCTGTATAACAGGCGATTATTTGAAAAAAATATGAAAATATTTTATTTTTAGCTTGTTTATGTCTGTGCAATTTCAAGGGAAATAAATCTTAATCACAAACCGTTCGTTGCAACAGTTACTACTTGCAACGGTTGTTTGAAAGCATAATCGAGTACACACAATGTCGTTTGTTATGAACGTTGCGAAATATATTGATTATATACCTTTTGTTCCTCTGTTAATACGCTTTCGAATGAGGTATAAAGTTTATCTGTAAATACGGGCTGAAGGGTCACAGCAGTCCATTCAATTATTCAAAATATCCATTTCATTATTCAAAATTGACTATTTCCTAATTTTCACGTGTGTTTTGGCATTTAGGTCCTCCGTAACCCCTCTAATGGTTATTGCCGCACATATTGTTTATTATCAGTGTATTTCTCTATCAATAAGCTTTTTATTGGTGTATAATTTTTATCGTAATTAGGAGCTGACGGGTTGCAGCAGTCCGTTCCATTATACAAAATAAGCTATTTCTCAATGTTCACGCGTATTTCGATATTAAGTCCGTCGGTACTCCTCTTATATGCGTTGCGGAACATATTGACTATATACCTTTTGCTCCTCTCTAAATAAGCTTACGAATGAGTTATAAGGTTTATCTATTATTCGGGGCTGAAGGATAACAGCAGTCCATTCAATTATTCAAAATATCCATTTCATTATTCAAAATTGGCTATTCCTTAATTTTCACGCGTGTTTTGTCATTTAGGTCCTCCGTGACCCCTCTAATGGTCATTGCTGCACAATCAACTTGTTATATATCTTTAATCAGAGGATGAAGAATAGCAAAGGTCCAGAGAAAATAAAAAAAGACAACGTAGAGTATTTTAATTTTGATATATATATATATATATGTTTTGGTATTCAGGTTGTCCATACATGGAATTTCTTTTAAAAATAGTTAAGAAAAAGCCATAAGTTTATATCCTCCGAAACTAAATAAATAAATGAAATTAAAGATTTACAGAGTGTTTTTTATAATAATTTGATTGATCGTTTGATAACCCTTAAATGACGAATTTAAAAATACGGAATTTAGCTACAGTGTCAGTTATTTTTATTTCACTATTCACCGCTCCAACTTGAATAATGAAACCTAAACTATTTCATCATTCATTACTTAACATTGAATAGTGAATAGTGAACTAGTTCATTATTCATTATTGAATTTTGAATAATGAATAATGGACGTACTTCAGCGCGGTAAAAATGACAAGTATCATGGATTTTTTTCTGTGCCCGTTAAAAAGACCACCTACATAATGTAGTGTTCTAGTACTTCCCAGATCTATGGACAAACCGACAGGCAGGACGGAACACTCTTAGTTAATCATATGTACATACCACCTAAAACTTCATTTTTGAGGGATTATAATATATATACATACAACCTCTAGTAACTTACCCTGTATTTCACTTTAAATGTGTCTCGTTTTATACTAATGTATAAGTGAAATAGTCGGGCAATCCATGACAGATTTTGCCAAGTAGCTTTGCCAGCTGTTCATATTAAATTGTTCATATTGTCTCGCATATGTGTGTCTTCTATGCCACATACAACTGTGACGATATTGACTTTAGCAAACAATTCTGCTCAAACCGGTGCTAGGGACTGTCTTTCAACTTTCATTGAAACGAGAATGATTTCTCTGTGTAAAAGATCTCAATGTATTTGTCAAGAGAACAGCAATAAAGACGATGTTTCTTTACTGCAAATGTATTGTGTATATGTCTTGATTTTGATGTCGGGCAAACTTATGAAAGAAAACGGAACACAAAAATCAGTATTTTTTTTTTTAATTTGTTAAGGCGCATAACCCTAGAATGGTATAAATGACGCCACCAAAATTCAAATGTGATATGCATTTTGTTGTAATACGGATTGTGTATAAGTTTCTTAACATTTTGTCAAGTTGAGGCAAACTCAAGATAAAAGAACAAAAACTAATTTCTTGACGTACGGACATACACACAGACAAAGCTGGAAAAACTTAATGCCCCCTCCACTATAAGTCATATTTCATTGAATAACCCGATGTTTTCATCACTTAGTAACGATAATTGCTATCTATATCCTATTCTTTTTTATTTATATAAAGTTCCGGAAAAAATTTCCCTAACCGATATTAATCAGAGTCTTTTAAATAACTAGAAGGAATTCCGATCTATATATAGAAAATTATTGACCTGGCTACTTAGGTTGTCATTTGTCGCTTCTGTAAAAGGAGTAAAAAACGGGGCATGTAATATCAAAATCGGGAATACGCTGGCATTTCATAATCTATCATGTATTGTTACGTAGGGACATTTGTTCTTACGAAACAGCTTATAAATGCACATCTTATACAGGGGCAGATCCAGCCATTTTAAAAAGGGAGTGGGTTCCAACTATATGTCCCTATTCAAATGCATTGATCGGCCGAAAAAGGGAGGTTCCAGCCCCCGGAACCCCCTTCTGGATCCGCCACTGTTACAACATTTTGAAGTCTCATATAGACTTTCCAGTTCGTTTTTCATTGTATACTAGAAAGATCTCATTTTTTTCTGAATTGGTGAACCCTTTTTTAACGATAAAGAGTAATAAGGAAATGAAAATTGAATAAGAAAATACAAACTGAATAAAGAAATAGAAACCCAATAAGGAAATGGAAATCTAATATTATAACAATGAAATAAAAACCCAATAAGGAAATAGAAACCGAACAAGGAATGAAAATCGAATAAGGAAAAAGTTACCGAATAAGGAAATGAAACTTGAATTAGGAAATAGAAACCGAATTAAGGAAATGAAAATTGAATAAGGAAATAGACACCAAATAAGGAAATAGAAACCGAATAAGTAAAAAGTTACCGAATAAGGAAATGAAAATCGAATAAGGAAAAAGAAACCGAATAAGAAATGTTATTACATTGGTTGCAATGAATTACATTGATTTCCCAGTTAAATAAAAACCGATAATTTCACATGTGAAATAAACGTGGTTATTTCACTCTCTGACGTCATACAATAAGTACCGATTATCAGGTTATCTGCATGTTCATATCGTAAAATATCAGCTGCGAGACATAATATGAAGCTTTTTGTCGAGTGAGCGTAGCGAACGAGATCAACAAGCCTTCATATAATGTCAAGCAGCTGATATTTTACAATATCAATATGCAGATAATCTGATAATCGATTTATCGGGCTATATTTGCGTGTTTCGGAAGTGTTTTCTTTGTTTCACCAGCACACAAAAGATTACTTGATAAGTTCGGGTCAAAGTTATTAACGTCGTTTAAACATTATGACGTCGCTGATATGTCAGGGTCAAAGTTATTAAGGCCGGGTCAACGTATTTGACGTCACAAAGACATGATACGGAATAATATTATTAATTTGTATATTTTAACAAATTTGATTCGTTGAGGGATAGTCACATGTTAAACTATATTTTCGAAGGTAGAGAGAAAACGGCGGATAGCAAAAAGCATATTGTACGGCAAAAAGCATATTGCACGGTTATTTTTAGAAAATATAAAAACCGATAAACTTTGTGACGTCATGTATTGAATTTCAGGATATTGTTAAACGATCTTAACGTTTTGAAACAGATCATATCTGTGATCGATTATTTGACGGAAAAAATCTTCAAATACTTAAGATGACAAACAAACAAACAAAAAAGCAATTGAAATAACAACTAATATTTTGTATTGTTAAGGAGACAATATGATATCTATAAAATTCCAACAAAATCAAATGACGATTTTGACACAAATATGGTCGGAAATTAATAATATAGCAAATATAGCCTTTGTATGAGGTCAATACAGGATATATCGACCCAAAGAAGTATATCGACCTCGGACTTCGTTCTCAGTCAATATACTTCTTTCAGGTCAATATATCCTTGTATCGACCTCATACAAAGGCTATATTTGTATAATATTAAGAGCTGAATAGAGTGATATAGACAGTGGGACGACCGATAATAGGCGTTGTCAAGACGTCGATAACGTCGGATCAAAACAAATTGTGAATGCGTAGGAAAAAAATATAGTTCCTTACATTTCTAACATTAATTTCTTAAAAAAAAAGCCATTAGCCAATGTAATAAAAAGTATAACTAATCACCGTATTTGAATATCAAAAATAAGACAACTTGTGACCGAACGCCGCTATGGATTAAACTCGTGCTGCGCACTCGTTTAATCCATGCGACGTTCGGTCACGCGTTGTCTTATTTATGATATACAAATACGGCGATTAGTTATACTATAAATAATCGAAAAAGGAAACGAAAAAAACTTTTTGAGGAAAAAAATATTTTGAGGGAAAAAAAATTGAGGAAAAAAAAAATTTGAGGAAAAAAAAAATTTGAGGAAAAAAAATTTGAAGGAGAAAAAAAAATCAGTTTGGACTTGTAAAATTTTTCAAAATTTGAATATCGAAAAAGGAACTGGAAACTGAATAATGAAATGATAATCGAAAAAGGAAATAGAAACCGAAAAAGGAAATGAATATTGGAAAAGGAAAAAGAAACCGAATAAGGAAATGAAAATCGTATAAGGAAATGAAAATCGAATAAGGAAACGAAAATCCAATAATAAAATAGAAACCAAATAAGAAATAGAAACCGAATAAGGAAATAGAAACCGAATAAGGAAACAGAAACCGAAAAAGGAAATGAATATTGAAAAAGGAAAAAGAAACTGAATAAGGAAAAAGAAACCGAATAAGGATATGCAAATTGAATAAGGAAATGAAAATCCAATAAGGAAACAGAAACTGAATAAGGAACTAGAAACCGAAAAAGGAAATGAATATGGAAAAAGGAAAAAGAAACCGAATTAGGAAATGAAATTCGAATAAGGAAATGGAAATCGAATAAGGAAATGAAAATCCAATAAGGAAATAGAAACTGAATAAGGAAATAGAAACCAAATAAGGAAATGAATATTGAAAAAGGAAAAAGAAACCGAATAAGGAAATGAAAATTGAATAAGGAAATGGAAATCGAATAAGGAAATGAAAATCCAATAAGGAAATAGAAACCGAATAAGGAAGTAGAAACCGAAAAAGGAAATGAATATTGAAAAAGGAAGAAGAAACCGAATAAGGAAAAGAAAATCGAATAAGGAAATGAAAATCGAATAAGGAAATGAAAATCGAATAAGGAAATGGAAATCAAATAAGGATGATAATCGAAAAAGGTAAAAGAAAACGAATAAGGAAATGACAAAAAAATTTGAAGAAAAACTTTTTGAGGAAAAATATTTTGAGGAAAAAAAAAATTGAAAAAAAAATTTGAGGAAAAAAAATTTTGAGGAAAAAAAAATTTTGAGGAAAAAAAAATTGAGGAAAGAAAATTTTGAGGAAAAAAAATTTTGAGGAAAAAAAAAATTTGAGGAAAAAAAATTTTGAGGAAAAAAAAATTTTGAGGAAAAAAAATTTTGAAGGAAAAAAAAAATTCAGTTTGGACTTGTAATATTTTTCAAAATTTGAATATTGAAATGAAAATCGAAAAAGAAATAGAAACCGAATAAGGAACTAGAAACCGAAAAAGGAAATGAATATTGAAAAAAGAAAAAGAAACCGAATAAGGAAAAAGAAACTGAATAAGGAAAAAGAAACCGAATAAGGAAATGGAAATTGAATAAGGAAATGAAAATCCAATAAGGAAATAGAAACCGAATAAGGAACTAGAAACCGAAAAAGGAAATGAATATTGGAAAAGGAAAAAGAAACCGAATAAGGAAATGAAAATCGTATAAGGAAATGAAAATCGAATAAGGAAAAGAAAATCCAATAATAAAATAGAAACCAAATAAGGAAATAGAAACCGAATAAGGAAATAGAAACCGAATAAGGAAACCGAAACAGAAAAAGAAAATGAATATTGAAAAAGGAAAAAGAAACTGAATAAGGAAAAAGAAACCGAATAAGGAAATGCAAATTGAATAAGGAAATGAAAATCCAATAAGGAAACAGAAACTGAATAAGGAACTAGAAACCGAAAAAGGAAATGAATATTGAAAAAGGAAAAAGAAACCGAATTAGGAAATGAAATTCGAATAAGGAAATGGAAATCGAATAAGGAAATGAAAATCCAATAAGGAAATAGAAACTGAATAAGGAAATGAATATTGAAAAAGGAAAAAGAAACCGAATAAGGAAATGAAAATTGAATAAGGAAATGGAAATCGAATAAGGAAATGAAAATCCAATAAGGAAATAGAAACCGAATAAGGAAGTAGAAACCGAAAAAGGAAATGAATATTGAAAAAGGAAGAAGAAACCGAATAAGGAAAAGAAAATCGAATAAGGAAATGAAAATCGAATAAGGAAATGAAAATCGAATAAGGAAATGGAAATCAAATAAGGATGATAATCGAAAAAGGTAAAAGAAAACGAATAAGGAAATGACAAAAAAATTTGAAGAAAAACTTTTTGAGGAAAAATATTTTGAGGAAAAAAAAAATTGAAAAAAAAATTTGAGGAAAAAAAATTTTGAGGAAAAAAAAATTTTGAGGAAAAAAAAATTGAGGAAAAAAAATTTTGAGGAAAAAAAATTTGAGGAAAAAAAAAATTTGAGGAAAAAAAATTTTGAGGAAAAAAAAATTTTGAGGAAAAAAAATTTTGAAGGAAAAAAAAAATTCAATTTGGACTTGTAAAATTTTCAAAATTTGAATATCGAAAAAGGAAAAAGGAAAAAGGAACCAACTTGTGTCTGGTGTTAATTTTTATCGTCATAAAGTTTATAATAGATCCATGATTGATTTTTCAACAATTATTCAAAACACTGTATGAATTTAAAAACTTAAAACCAAGAAAACCGCAGGTTAAATTTATTGCCTTTTGGTATATCTAAGCTTCAAAAGGACACCAAAGATGCATGTTTTACCTGTTATAATAAAAGATGAATAAATGGAAATAAATCCATCTTCTATATCAGGCTTCTATACATTTTCTGGTTTTTTTTTATTTATTCAAGTAGGGTCAATACGTAACATTTTAATGTAGTGATAAGGGGAGAGAAGATATTCAAAGGGGCAATAGAAAAGTATGTGTTTTTTATCGGTCAGTCAGATTATTTTCTACTTCGGTAAAAATAGTCTCAATCGATATTCAAAGGATTTTGAATATCAAACTTCACGGAAGTCCATATAAAACGATAGCAGGTTCGACTAGCTGATCTAAAAATATCCCTTTAACGAGGGTATCACCAGCCAGTACTTCTGTGTTGCCATGTATTATCATTGATATGGTCATATTTATAAATTAACTGTTTACAAAACTTTTGAAATACTAAGGCTTTTCTACCTCAGGAATTGATTACCGTAGCTGTATTTGGCAAAGCGTTTAGGAAATTTTTGGTTCTTAATGCTCTTCAACTTCATACTTTATTTGGCATTTTTAAGGTTTTTTTATTCGAGCGTCACTGATGAGTCTTTTGTATACGTGAAGCGCTACTGGTGCAAATACAACGTTTCAATCCTGGTATCTATGATGAGTTTATACACACTAAAATTGAGAATGGAAATGGGGAATGTGTCAAAGAGACAACAACCCGACCAAATAAAAAACAACAGCAAAGGGTCACCAACAGGTCTCCAATGTAGCGAGAAATTCCCGCACCCGGAGGCGTCCTTCAGCTGGCCCCTAAACAAATATATACTAGTCCAGTGATAATGAACGCCATACTTATTTCCAAATTGTACACAAGAAACTAAAATTAAAATAATACAAGACTAACAAAGGCCAGAGGCTCCTGACTTGGGACAGGCGCAAAAATGCGGCGGGGTTAAACATGTTTGTGAGATCTCAACCCTCCCCCTATACCTCTAACCAATGTAGTAAAGTAAACGCATAACAATACGCACATTAAAATTCAGTTCAAGAGAAATCCGAGTCTGATGTCAGAAGATGTAACCAGCTCCAGACTTCAATTAAACTGACTGAAAGATTATGATTTCATCATATGAACATCAGGCACAATCCTTCCCGTTAGGGGTTTAGTATCATACCATCATAACATATATGAGAAGAACATAACCCGTGTCATGCCAACAACTGTTTTTAAGAAATAATGTGTTTAGTTCCGATGCAAAGACCTTATCAGTGACTCAATATTAACGCCAAAATATGCAATCTTTAATGACTTGACAACAGTATCGTAATTATATCCCTTCTTAATAAGTCTATTCAAAGGTTTTGTAAGTTTCTGAGGTGAATACTGACACCTTTGTGCTTTATAAAGAATATAAAATACTTACTATGGTAACATTTTTCTTCGTACAATAAAAGATGTTCCCCAAGCTTTGTGATTGGGTATATAAACCCAGCAATGAACAATAAACATTATAATCTCCAAATATATTACTATCATTACAATATTGCAATGACAATGAAAACATTGTTTTCACTTGCCACCTCAATTCCTCATCCTAAATTTAAAGATCAACTACTGTAATAACTCCTCCTTGATTATACTTTTTCTGCATAACAATGGAAATTCCAGACACAAATTTCTTGTTTTAGGTCCTTAAAATGTTTAATGGTCACTAACATGACAGCTAGACCAAAATTGTTTTGTTTTAAATGCCCGACTTATTGTGCACTCATACTAGCAGGCTTTGAATTCATAAGTGCAAGTTCACATTATATTATTATATTGAAAGTGTGTGCTTATAACGAAAAAAAAAAACAAACTTCTAAGGTCGGCAGGGTTATCCAGATTCCTCATATTTGTGTCGAATACGGCCAAATCATTGGGTAGATAAATCTTAGTGTTTCCAATAATTCAATATTTAATACAAAAAAATTCCAAAGCAAATATCATATCAATGACATCTCTAGTCAACACAAGAGTTGGCTACTGGGCTGGTGATATCCTCGGAGACGAAACATTTACCAGCAGTGACATTGATCCATTAATTGTAAAGACACATAAAAGATACAAGGCTTATAAAACAATAGGACTGAAATCGACAAAACACATTTCATCTATACGATTGCCCGCGATATGTGTGTGTCTCCACAGGGCCAACCAAATGAATCTATTCTTTATCGTTATGTTTTGACAGAGCCTAGATTTGCATATTGTCTGATGCATTCATAACAAGAGACGATTATTCTATAGAAGAAAAATTTCGTAATCCTTTGAAAAATCTAGCGATCCCCTTAATTATTTTCGCCTGGTTTTAATATCTTAGATTGATTACCGACATATGAGCATTACATCGGTTGACTTCTAAAACATTGGTTTATTCAAAAGAGTAAGATACTTTTATTCCACTCTCGAAATTTTCATCCCTGCTATGTATACTTCTTTTTGAATCCATAACGTATCTTCTTCATTCATAGTTCCGATTCTTTGTATGTGTTGGGCACATACAATTTCCATTGTTACAGTGTTTGTCCTTTTTGGGGGGTTTATCAGTACCCCAACGTTTGTATTAGCTTTTGGGTTTTAAAATACTTTTACCTCGAGCATCACTGAAAATAACTTAATTATCAAATTTTGTGCAGTACAATTAAACCGTTAATGTTAGTCCTTCAGAAACATATAGCATTCCATTGAAAAAACTTCTAGCGTTAGAAATTTTGGTCTGACCATGTTCAAAGTACAGTAACGCTTAATATTATGTGTCAAATATGTACGTCTACTCTTATATCGCTATAAGTCATAAAATATAAATGTAATGTAAATGTATTTCATATTTCTCCTACTATACAATCACTGTTTAACATATGGATGACAAGTCTGATAAAAAATTTCAATAACAAAATATGCACCCTGTTATGGCATGTAAAAAATGTTCTGAGACATAGGGCTTGTTCTTTCCTTGAAGTCAATGTCATTAATTTTTTTGGGGTTTCATTTTGTAATCATAGATTTTGAATGTGGCTATATATATAGTGTTTCTTATCGTGTAATACAAACATTTCAAAGCATTGAACTGTTACTGAAGTTTTGAAATAAGATTGGTTTGGAAAATTATGTGATAACAAGGTATTTATAAAGAGAACTAACCTTGATTTTCTTTATTTGCTGTTCATGGTATACCAATGCAATTAATAATGAAAAAGTCATACAACTTCCTACTTGAAGTCCAAATATTGGCTCATTATGTAAAACAAATTTCAGGTATGAGAAAAAAGGTTTTTGCTAGTAATCCACGATTTCTAGTTTTGGACAAATCCAATGCTGTAATGCAAATATTCATGCTAAAACCACAAAAAAAGCTCTTTATGAAGCAGCTTTTTTACAGGATAAAATCCTTATTTTCACATAATAAAAGTCTGTGGAGATTCTGTTATTTGAAACAGTTTATAACTCATTATTATAGTATGTTTATTTAAAAGTTTTATGTTCATCCCAATGGCACCGTTAGTTTTAACCTTAACAATTACTTACAATCGCAACATTCACAGAACCAGACTTAACTAATCGATCAGATTGGTAATCAAACACTAATCGATCATATTTGATCAGTACTCGATTGATGAGTTGAAGTCATCGATCAGTAAACGATCGAACTCTATCAAGAGTTTGATCGATTAGTGATCAATTAGATTACTGATCGATTTAAGACCGATTACTGATGGATTAGTGATTGGTTATTGACATATTAGTGATTGTATTATTATAGAGAAACCATTATTCAAGAAAGATATAAAATTACCTCTTTCTGCCACATTCGTAGTACAATTGAAGCATAAAAAAGACATTTTATATATAATTCTGTTTTTTATTCTAATGTAAACATACGAAGATATAAAAGACATTTTTTTACAGTGATATTCCAAAAATAAACCATCCACCCTATGGAAGACATCAGTTGTCAAAAAAACATCTGTGGAAATAGTTTTTCGCCATTGTCAAAATCTTCCGAAATTCCAGAATTAACAATCATTACACTACTTAGAAATACTGGAATTTTTTTTCATGATGTTGTCAATATGTCTGGAAATTTGAGTGTAACGGTTAGAACCAAAACATATGGAAGACATCAGCTTTTATTTCTGGAATTTATGTTTCTGTCTAAATATGCCCAAAATAATCCTGGAATTTAGTTAGGAATACATAGATATAGGAAGATGTGGTGCGAGTGCCAATGAGACAACCTTCCATCCAAATAACAATTTAAAAAAAGTAAACCATTATTAGTACGGCGGCTTGGTAAAAAATTGTGCACATCCTGCTACAAGCATGAAATTTGGCATAAACCTTCCTCAACTATTACTCTTGTATTTCAGATAGGGAGGCATTTGAAAAAAATGTCTCACTTCCGGTAAAATTCTAAATGGCGGACATCATACTTAAATCAGCCCAATATGGAAGGCTAGCATGTGAATAGGTGTTATTATCATGCTACTATCATAATTTTTGGTCCAAACCTTTGATTTTTACTACTGTTAGATATATTATATAGATAAGTGGTCTTTAAAAATCCTACTTCCTGTAAAATCCAACATGGCGGACATTGTACTAAAATAAGCTTATTTTTTAGGGAGGGTAATTGAAATGTGTTTTAACGTATTGCTACTATCATAACATTGTGCAGGAACCTTTCTTTGGTGCTTCTTATGGATACAATGTATAAGACATATGTCTCTAAAACCCTTACTACCGGTAATATCCAAAATGACGGACATAGAAATATTAGTTTCTTATTTTAAAATTCAATTTTTTTCTAAATGTGCTGGTCGTTACATTTTTGGCTTTAGATTATCTCTAAAACCACTAATTATATTCTGTTGTAAAGGGTCAAATAAAAACTTAACACTTCTGGTAATAAAAAAAAACAATATGGCGTAAATTTCAAAGATGAGTCCTCAATCCATATCTTCCATATAGAGTTTTGGATAGACCGATTAAAACAATATAAAATCACTTAGGTACTAAAACATTTTTAAAATTACTACTATTTGGCCAAAAATACATGTTTATTCAGGGTCACCCCACATGCACACACGGCAGTGCACGGGAGACCCGATTTTCCACATTAACAACGACCGCGGCATCCTTTCTTTCATCCACAATGTACAAGCTTCTGACAAAATGATGAGGCCTCAGAGTTTTTTTAAAAGGAATCCTCTTTGTCCCTTCGCCATCTATTAGCGCATCGACTTGGTACCATAAGAGCCAATTCCAGGCTCGTCCCCTGAAACGTCCGCCTTAGTATGTTGTACGTTTTACATGCTGGAATGACTAGACTCATTTGAGGGAATAGCCTCAATTAGCCTTCGTTTTTGCCCTTTTACAAGCAAAGAGAGAACCGTACCACAACCGGTAAAGGCATGGGTCACAATAAGTGTGTGTGATCACTCATTGCCTAATGCATTTGAAAGGCCATTGATAGATATTAATCCAAAGTTCTTTGCCCTCCCAAACACTATCCATAGTTCGTCTACCCCTATGTCACGGAATAGCAAAAAAGTAATGACAGCATCATCAGTAACGACTGTTCGAATCATGACTCGTTTAAGTTCGTGTTTCACTGCATCAGAAACATGCACCATGATTCTAGTGTCTGCATCTTAATGTGAACTTAGTGCTAAACTTGAAATACATCATGTGGTGGATGAGATAAAGTATCCTGAGCATTTGTTGCTACAACTACCATACGCATCCAAGACTTCATCCACTCGTGTTACAGTTTCAAGGTATTTTAATAAGGTAAGGACATAATACCCAATCAGCATACTCGTTAGGCCGCAAATACATGTTTATTCACAATCGGAGAGCTGATTGTCCAGATTTACAAAGACTCTGATATTGTTTCTTACATCCATAATGTACAAGCTCCTGATAAGATGAAAAGTTGTCCAAAAGGGTTACCATGGATCGTATTTTTTCCTTCGCCATTCATAAGCGTCTGGACTAGACCGAGTCGTGGGAATAGCCTCAATAAGTCTTTTCTCTTCCAAAAAACACATGTTTTCTTGCTTTGTTAATCCCATCTGATAAGTTTTTTCGATCTTACAACAAAACCACGTACCGTTTTATCACTGACATTACCAAATCCATAGCTGATGTTGTTAGCTGATCAATCATAATTTTAAACGCTAAAGTCACATCTCCAAACGCCATCCATATGACCAACGCAGTTCCTTTTCCGGCAAACGTGTAATCTCTCAATGCCTAGTGCATTTGTAAGGTCATGGATAGATATATATCTAAAGCTTTTCCCACTTGCGAATGCAAACCAAAGTTCGTCTGTCCCTATGTCACAGTATAGCGAAACAGCAATGACATCAGCAAAGACTGTTCGAGTCATGACTCAGTTAAGTCTGTGTTTCCCTGCATCAGAGACATCTTACTTGATTCTATTGTCAGTCTCTTCATGTTAACATGGTGATAAACTTGAAACATCATCATGTGGTGGATAGCACTGAACATCCTGAGCATTTGTTGCTACAACTATCATACTCATCCAAGACTTCATCCACTCTTTCAAGTTTCAAGGTATTTTATTAATTTTTATTTATGTTCAGTGTTATCCACAACGTGATGTATTTCAAGTTTAGCATCATTTTCACATTAAGAAGCTGACACAAGAATCATGATGCATGTGTCTGATGCTGTGAAGCATAGACTTAACTGAGTCATGACTCGAACAGTCGTTACTGATGATGCTGTCATTACTGTTTCTCTATTCTGTGACATGGGGGTAGACGAACAATGGATTGGGTTTAAGAGGGCAATTAACTGTGGATTAATATCTATATGGCTTTTCAAATGCACTAGGCAATGAGTGATCTCACACACTTATTGTGATCCATGCCTTTACCGGTGGTGATACGATTCTCTGTTTGCTTGAAAAGGAAAAAAAAAGACTGCGTGGGAGACATTGATGGCATTTGAAAATGTGACTTTAACATATAGAATGATGATTGATCAGCCTAAATCACCGGGGTTTTACTGTAGGATCGCAAAAACTTATCAGATGGATCTAACATGGTTATCGAAGCAAGAAACTAACTATTTGCAAAATGTGGAGGGCTAATTGAGGCTATTCCCTCAACTTGGTATAGTCTTTTCCAGCATGTAAAACGTGCAATAAACTAAGGCGGGGGACGAGCTTGGGATTGGCTCTTATGCTACCCAGTCTACGCGCTAATGGATGGCGAAGGGACAAAGAGGATCCCTTTTTAAAAAACTTTGTCAAAATTTTGTCAGAAGCTTGTACATTGTGGATGTAATAAAGGATGCCGTGGTCGAGGTTAATGTGGAAAATCGGATCTCTCGTGCACCGCTTTGTGGGCATGTTGGGGTGACCGTGAATAAACATGTATTTTGGGACAAATAGTAGTCATTTTATAAATGTTGAAGTATTATAGTGATTTTATTTTGTTTTAAACAATCTATCCAAAACTATATATCAAAGAAATGGATTAAGGACTCATCTTTGAAATTTACGCCATATTTTTTACCGGAAATGTCAAAGGAGTAGGTCCAGTAAGACCCCATTTTGGCCCCAAAATATAGCAGTTTAACAAAATTGTCAAAATGTAAACTTTCAGTTATTTATTGGACAGTAGAATGCTTCTGCTACATAAATATGGGCTGTTTTTGACAACACAATGCACATGTATTGGGAACTAGCACCATTAAGTCATGCTAAATGACTGAAATCTTCACAATTCTATCATTTTAGTTAAATTTTAGATGGTTTTCGTGTAAAACGAAAGTGGCCGCATTCATGTTCATCCTTAATTTTGAAATGTAAGTTGTATTTTATAATAATACATAACATATATAAAGGTTTAGGATGAACACGGATGTGGCCACTGTCATTTTTAACAAAAACCATCTGAAAAGTGACATTTTTTGGCATATTTGGTAGATTTTTCATATTTGAGCTCGAATCGGATCGTTTTTTATGACTAAATCAGTTAAAATCTTTCACATAAACTAATTGATTCAAATGAAATAGACACTTAAGTGTTTAAAAAGTGGTCAAAATCTTTCGTTAGATGAACCTGAAATTTGAGGCCAAAATCGGTCCTTACCGGACCTACTCCTTTGTATTTAAACATTTACAACAGGTTATAATTAGTGGTTTCGGGGATAACTTAAAGCAATAAGTTGAATGACCAGCACAAAGAACAATTTGAAAAAAGTTGAATATTTAAATAATAAATTGATATTTCTATGTCCGCCATTTTGGTGTTACCGGAAGTAAGGGTTTTAAAGACATGTGTCTTATAAATTGTATCCATGAAAGCACAAAAGAAAGGTTCCTGTACAATGTTATGATAGTAGCAATACGTTAAAACACATTTCAATTACCCTCCCTAAAAATATAAGCTTATTTTAGTACAATGTCCGCCATATTGGATTTTTCCGAAAGTAGGGGTTGATAAGACCCCTAATCTATATAATATATCCAAAAGTAGTAAAAATAAAAGGTTTGGACCAAAAATTATGATAGTAGCATGATAATAACACCTATTCACATGCCAGCCTTCGATATTGGGCTAATTTAAGTATGATGTCCGCCATTTTGAATTTTACCGGAAGTGAGACATTTTTTTCAAATGCCTCCCTATCTGAAATACAAGAGTAATAGGTTTATGCCAAATTTCATGCTTGTAGCAGATTGTGCACAATTCGTCTGAAATATCCTTGACTTACATCTAGAAATTGACAATGAGGGTCGGTTGAAAACAAAACTTTACGACAAAAGAGATGATTTCAGCTTTCCAATTGTGAACTTTCCATTTCTAAGTAGCAACATTCCAGCAGCACCTGCATACGGGGTATATATCTCCCAATTGATACGATATTCCCGTGCTTGCATTTCCTATCATGATTTTCTTGATAGAGGGTTGCTGCTCACAAGGAAGCTATTAAACCAAGAGTTCCAAATGGTGAAGTTGAAATCATCCCTTCGTAAATTTTACGGACGCCATCACGAGTTGGTTGACCGTTATGGAATAACCGTATCACAAATGATATCGGATATGTTCCTTACGTCGTAACTACAATCCCCTTCCCTTTCCTGAATGCGACCTACCGAATTAGACTATTTACCGGATTTGTTATCACATAAGTAACACGACGGGTACCGCATGTGGAGCAGGATCTGCTTACCCTTCCGGAGCACCTGAGATCACCCCTAGTTTTTTGGTGGGGTTCGTGTTGTTTATTCTTTAGTTTTCTATGTTGTGTCGTGTGTGCTGTTGTTTGTTTGTCTTTTTTTCATTTTTAGCCATGGCGTTGTCAGTTTGTTTTAGATTATGAGTTTGACTGTCCCTTTGGTATCTTTCGTCCCTCTTTTGTAGCCGCCGGACTATATAGGTCAATGTGTATATATATGCAGCCGTAACCAAGAGAAGGGTATCTAAAAGCTTAGCCCTAACATATTCCTGATTAAAAACTACATTTTTGTAGGTTTGCCCGTGTATATTAGTCCTAATAATTATGACCTCTTGAAAGGCTATTGTATTTTTTTCTTTGGCGCCTTTCATTGACCAAAGGCGTGAAAGCAAAATTTAAAATAGCCTTCCAAGATATCATAATTATTTGGACTACGGTTTATATAATGATATATGATGTACAATACTATTTCCAGGAGAATTTGGATCTAGCATGTACCACACCCTTTTCATATCATATTTTTATTTATCAAACATGTTTATCTGTCATAAAAGCATATAAATGTATCTATGAAAATAAAATACACCTATAGTATACATGTATTTGTCAGATGAAATTTACATTGCCATTTCTTCTAAACGCATCAGAATTTATTTTTAGGATACATTTGTAGTAATGTAGCGTTTCATTGTTACATATTTTTAATGTTAATAAGGTGAAAATATCAAAATGATAGGATTAAAAGCACAAACAGCAAAGAATACATGGGAAAATTGATTAAGAGATAATTGATTTGACCACTATCACGGTGGGTATGGTTGTCCTGCGAGAGAACGTACTGTGCTGGTGATTTGGTCCTGACGGGTGCTGGTGGGTCCTGATTCTGTGCTGGTGGGTTTGTTTACATTGTATCAGAACGGCAATAAAACGACTGTTTTGTTGCTTAATTTTTCTCTGATGTGTCGTAAGTACCATGCAAAGTATATTACAACAATATTATATTGCAAAAGTCGTGCAAGTTCGTTAAACGGAATTGTCCTGACGCTGTGCTGGTGAAAAGAAAAACGGTCCTGGTTCTGTGCTCCTATGTCCTGGTTCTGTGCTAGTTAAAAGTGGCATATATTCAAGATCATTGATGCTGTACAGTTCAGACTGTACTGTTATTGACTTATTAGCTGTTGTCTGCTTTCTTGAAATTGACATTGTTGTGAATGTGTTTACTGTTATTATGAGAGAAAAAAATACCCCTATTTTTTAATTTTTTTTTTAAACTAACTGTAATCTTATTTATTGGCCTGTTAATGGAACCCTTCTTGCCCCCTTTTAAGATAAGAAAATATGTTTACGATTTTCGGGATTACGATCATTTTGCAAGATCACCAAAATACGTTGTGATTTATACAATACTTATATAAAGTAGATGATGTGGTATGTTTGTTGGCAATGGAAAAATTTCCATAAGAAACCAAAGGAAGTATGTGTTAACAACCATACGTCATCGTACAACCTTCAACAATAACCCATAAAATAAAAATGTGAAAGGTTTTGCATAAAAATGGAGAGCAAAAATATAGAACACAGGACTTTCTGAGCGTTTGAATCATGTCTTTAGCAGCTTAAAACACATTTGTTTGTGAACAATTGAGTGCTGACTATAAGAATGACAATAGTATTGCGGGTTTGTTTGTTTGGTGTGGTTTGGGAGGGGGTGGTGGGGGAGGGATGGGGATAAGTTAGAGCGAGGTTACAGTGAAAGCTTGGAATAGTTTCCCGTAAGATTTAAAAGTTGTATTGTAAAAGAAAAATGTATCTTATAGCTATTAAGAATCACTTGCTGTAAGATTTTTCCAACAATTTTTTTTTTGTCTAAACGGTTATCAGGTTTTTTATTTTCGAAAGTTCGATAGAACACTAAAAAAAAAATCACTATTTTATGAAAGGGCAGGCTGAATATGTCAGAGAATTAAGACGAGATAACCTAGAGAACACTAATAAAATATAGATTTCTTAGCTTTTTTATTTCAAAATAAATATTTTTGATAAAGAATTACGGGGGAGGAAGTGAACAATGTGTCCTTCTTTTCTATATATAAATATTTTTCATGAATAAAAATAAAATGTGCCTTGGTTATAATTGAAAATGAGTAAATGGAAAAAATACCCAACTAAAATACACTTTTATTTTAATATTGGTAATATCACTAAGCTTTTAAGTTTTGTGTGTCAAACACACCATCTCTGTAGTAATGACTCCTTACTAAGATATTTCACTTCATTCATTTTTTTTCTGCATTTTTTTATATTGTGAATTCATAGAATTATTATATTAAAATGTAGCCTTAATTTATATTTTAAAAAAAATGAATCTAAAGCCAGATATATCAAACATTTTTGTTTCCATCTATCCGTTTTCAGGACTTTAACAATCAACAATAACACGCCTGGAAAGTAAAATGCGTACTCGGCTGTCTGTAATCGACCATTTTTAGACACCCCAGGCTCCTAAAAAAACAAGCCGGGGTGGGGGTTCAAAGATGCAAATTAAGTACTTATATCAATATTTTTTCTTTTTGTGTACGGTTTATGACCCCTCCTGTGGCCTGTCAATTCCGAAATGTGCAAACTGCAATAGTATCAAAACAGCACAGGCAATGAATAATAGAGATATAATTTTGTACATATATCAAGGGGAAACTTCTTGCAAAGCATTATTATTTATAGTTCATTATTGTATTTAGCAGAAAAAGAGAATTTAGTGAAAATAAAATCACTATTTTTGTAAAAAATTCAAAGACCTTTGTACAGAGATTTTTGTTATGTTTAGCATGGGATCAACACAATGGTTCATTACCGAGTAAAAAAAATCAAAATGTCTATCTACCTTGCACATTTCAGAAAGTTCAGATCAGATAACGAAACTGGTTCCAGCAACATTTATAAGCAATTTAAGATTGTGACCCTCACAGTTTCCATTCACCACAAATATTCTCGTTACAACGAATCATTTTAAATACAAAAATAAGTGTTGCATGCAGCCTTTTGTTTATCTATTAATATATGTATACGGATAAAGTTGTGAAAGGCAGCAGAGTCATCAGGGTGAGGAGTCCATGTCATCTGAAATAAATGCTAAGCATAGATCTAGAAAGCGACATATAATCATGACATTAAAAAAAGTCTCTTCTTTTCGACTTTTTTCGAACAAATTGACACATAAAATGAATTATATAGTATTGTGGAATTTTTAACTTATTTTAGATACTATATATTGTTATCTGATATTGGACGAAAGATGTTGCCCTTTTATATGTTGCCCTTTTATGTTATTATGTAATACAAGTTCAGATCATTTGAAAACACATATTAAACAGCCAAATGGATGCACAAGAGCTAAAATAGGAGTCATAGATCCTGTTGGCAACAATTATCTGGCTAATTTTATTGATTTTGTAACATTTGTTTCAAATATGACCAACTTCTTATCCAAAATCACCAGCACCGTATCAGGACCCACCAGCACAATGACAGGACCCACCAGCACAGTATCAGGACATGAATAAATTGAGAAAATGCTAAATTTTAATAAATTGCAATGTTTTTTCACAAAATTGTTTTGTCGTGTGGATTGCGGTATAGAAAGCGGACTCTATGAGCATTTTTGTTTTATATTTTCAGTTCGAGATTTTCTGAAAATGAGCATTTTTGTGTTACGCTTACTGAAACAGTTTAGAGGGTCATTTTTTTAATGGTTTATATATGAACCCATAAGAAACGAAATTGAAAAATCTCAACTGTTTTCTTCCATTTTTTATGAGTGAAAACGTCAAAAATCATCATTTTCGTCTTTGTTTACATTTTTTCATTGATCACCAGCACCCGTCAGGACCGAATCACCAGCACAGTACGTTCTCTCGCAGGACAACCATACCCACCGTGACTATTGGAAACATTTACAAACATCAAAAGACGCTGACATCTAATTAGTTTCAGACACTTGTATATAAACAGGCGAGTTGAAAACTTGTCCTCCATATAAATTTCCAGATTTTATCATGACATATGTACATATAATGAAGCTTCAAATAGTGACCATGGTGACCAGCTCATCCCTACCACTCATTGAAATTGGATTTCCCGTTTGAAAATACAATTTATTTAACAACACTACCTGCTACAGTTTACTTAGGAATGCAATAATCATTCAATAAAATTTCTAGACCTTGAAATCATCAAAGACGAGCACATGAAAATACTGGTGTTTAAGATATGCCATTAAAAAAATACAGAAAAATTCCAACATCTTCATAAAAACCCAAACTACCACATTTGGAACTTTAAATCATGTACAGAACTGTTTTCATACATATTATCATTGTGTTCTTCACTTTGAAAGGCAGTATGGATATTAATGTAGATATTTGATATTTGTCATATATCTAATTTAAATAAAGAAGAGTCTTAAGTCTAAGCCATTGGCTTTGATAATCAGTATAGTCACCAGCTTCGTTTTCGTCCAATGGTAATTCAATAAAGCACACATCATTTGAAATATTAATTATTTCGTCTGGAATATCTTTGATTTGAATATTCTGTAAAATAACAATTATTTTTCTAAAGTTTGTTGTATACTTTTCGTACTTTGCTCTTTCTATTTCGAATCTTCCCCATTTTCCTTCGGTAAAATGTTCAGTAATGATGAATACAACATGTCTACTTTGCTGAATTGATTCTGCCTTTGCATCTGCAGTAAGATCTCCAGGAAGAAGATCTCGATCATGTAAACACACTTTAAGTCCCCATTCTTCTTCAATTTTCGGAAGAAGAAACTTCTGTATCCACGCTACGCTTCTGTCTTCATAAGAAACATATGCGTCGTACATATAGTTTTCATGTAAATTTTTCTCAACGACATGCCGGACTTTTCTATACGTGTAAAGGATTATTTTCCATCTATAGTTATAAAGCAGAGAAAGAGGTATGAATATACCAAAGGCACTAGCAACCAATATTATTCCAACGTGGAGCCATATAGTAGCTTTGCAGTCCGAGAAATACTTCTCCGTGTTTTGTATTACCTCACTTAATAAGGCTTGCTTACCATTTGACATAGTACAGTTATAAGTGTCCCCGTTCTTAAATGTTACTTTTGTTTTTGCGAACCACAAAAGAAAGTCTAAAGTGTCACATGAACAGACCAGAGCGTTGTTATTCAAATTTAGGGTGAGTTTGTGATTTGAATTCACAACTTTATCAAGACTACACCTGATGGTTTCATCAATAGAAATGATTAAATTATTGGATAGATCTAAAGATTCCAACTTTTGTAGCTCGGTAACAAAGGAAGGAATGGTCCTGAAAAGGTTGTTTGACATATTTAAATGCGTTATATTCGGCTGATCTAAAAATGTCGTGTCCTCTAAAGTCCAAAGATTATTGAAAGATATGTCTATTTTTCTCAAATCTGGAGCTCTGAAAAACATCCATTGTTTCCCTTTTAGTATAACTTGGTCTATGCGTGCATTCGTCAGTTTCAGTATTGAAAGTTTTGGCATGAATACTGATGGAAATGTTATGATTGTTACTGGAATTCCAGATATGTCCAAATATTCTAGTTGCTTTCCGCAGTCGTCTGGAAAATCAGGATAATTTTGGTAAACACCATATGACACATCAAGGTATTTAAGCGATGTGTTGGCACATGTGAAAGACGCTGATGTAAAAGCTATTTGTATGTGCGTAAATCTAAGAAATTCTATTGACGATGGAATCGAAAACGTAATATGCGGAGGAATTTTATGTGTTTCCGTTATTTCTGGAAAATGATTTAAAACTCCCGGATGGTATACGTTCAAATACACTGGATGGAAATAATCCACAGTAAGGTAGGAAAAATCGTACACCTTCATGTTAATTGCGCTTTTGAAAAATGTAATTACTTGCATGTAGTGATCTGCTGTCGTTGAAGGTAATCTATTAGCTGATAATATGAATGTTTTAAAACATTCTGGACGGTTGAACGAAAACAAGGATTTTTGCTGGTAATCCACTATCCCAGCTTTGGATAAATCCAATGCTTCAATGCAAATAGTTCTTAAATATTTCATTAATTCTTCTGTTATAATAACAGAGTACGGAAAATCATTTTCATTGATTGAATTATCACTTATGTGGTGAAAGTTTATAACGGACATGGTCTTATTCTGAAATGGATGAAGAATGCGCAAAGCTTGATACAAATGAACATACGATTTTGACAGATCTAAAATTTTCAAGTTTGGAAAATATTCCAACAGTCCATTTTCCATTAGAAAGAAATTGCGACAATCGCTGATGTAAAGTTCTTTCAGGTCTGGCGAAAAGTTTTCAAATGTTGAGTTCAAAAGCTTAAATCCACTTCTATTATACAAATGACAAGTAGCAAAGTTCAATACTTTAAGATCTTGAAGTGCAGTGAAACGTGATCGAAATACTGGAAACATGAATAGATCCATTGACAGATTTTGTAATCGGGTTAGTGTAGAAAATGTGACATCGGGATAAATAAACGGAATGTTTAAATCCAATGGCTTTTTATTTCGACTGATATCCAGAACAATTAAATTACTAAGATGTCTGAACCCATCCTTTGGAATGATTGTGATGTTAATCAAATTATCATTTACCTTCAAAACTTTTAACGAATCTAGACCGACAAAAGCATCCTCGTGAATTACAGATATATTATTTCCAGTTAAAATAAGCCTTTCCATTTTCGAATAATTTATGAATGAATTGTTTGTCAGCATGTGTATTGAGTTATTTGAAAGAATTAACTCGTAGATATCTCGCCTGAGTTTCCTTGGCACAGATGTAAATCCTTGATTTTCACAATGAGCAATTAGCTTATGTTGTATATTTTTCTTGTACCTACAAGACGATGCTAGATTCCCATTGGCTACTGTAATGATGATTGACAGAACGAGCAGGTTTATTGTCTTTTTCATTTTCAAATCTAAAATAATGATTTCGATTCCAAAGGTTAAAAATTAGCTTATGTTGTATATTTCTCTTGTACCTTCATGACGATGCTAGATTCCCATTTGCTACTGTAATGATGATTGACAGAACGAGAAGGTTTATTGTCTTTTTCAATTTCAAATCTAAAATAAACTAAAATAATGATTTCGATTCTAAAGGTTAAAAATCCTATGGTTAAATTAATTCTTCAATCCACCATTTTATATTATTTTTAAACTTCAGGAAGATTTGTGATATTGCCAGTTGATAAGGATATCTTTAAAAAGTTCAAATTGGAGTTTGAAGTTCAACTTTCAATAAATGTTTAAGTATTACGTTTCAATGGAATGTCCTTTGGCGTGACATTTAAAGGAAAGCTATCAAGATTTGGAATGATAAACATTTTTATTGTACAAAGGTGAAATAAAAAATAAAAAATAAGTTTACGTCAGTACACAAAAATATTGATTATAATGTCCGAAAAACTTTCAAAACATTCCAAATGTGATAAATTCAACATTAAGTAAACATTAACGTCGTTCGATATTACAATAAGAAGAAGATCTTCCTGTTGGATAATTTCTTTTTTCAAATTTGGCTCTTCGTGTCTTTTTTTATGAAAATACATGTATTTTATATATATATATATAATTTAATTTTGGATGTAACGCGTCTTCTGATTGGCTGACATTATTTTGTTATCAGCCCATAGACATAAATTAGTCATGTGACCCTGACGTCATCAACGTTTTTTCATGTTTTTCTACGGTTTAAAATGGAATTTGGAATTAAATTATAAGAAATGACTGTAACATTTTTTCTGTCTATTCGAAATAACATGCAAAAGGTGGTGCACACTGTTAAATAACCCGCTATGCGCGTTATTCAGTGTGCACCAAATGTTTTATGTTATTTTGAATAAACAGAAAAAATATTACAGTCATTTCTTAAATATATATATTTATATATAGGAACGTTTAAAGCAAAAACAATTTATAATGGACCAATTCGACTATATTTACACTTACACCAAGTTGTCGTCAAATGAAATTGGATACCATGCATGTTCATGCTTTTCAATAACATATGGTATATATCTTTATTCTCACAAAGCCAATGCATTACATCAGTACAGAGATAACAACAATAACTATTTACAATATATATAAAAGAAGGAGAGAGGTTACAGAAGTCACTAGCCAGGAGGACAAACACAAGTATTAATATTTTTTTTATAAATAAACAAAGTTTCTTCAGGACTGGTTTTCGTGTACTCGACGTTAGTTCCGAAAATTTAAATGTATTATGTCGTTGCACAAAACATGAGGATAAATACTCCTGGTAAAGGTTGTACTTGGTAAATACACCTGTTTCACAAGCCACGCCTCTTTTGGGGAGATATATAATATTCATAGATATGTTAATTTGTTAACGTACTG
This sequence comes from Mytilus edulis, assembly GCF_963676685.1. NCBI lineage: Eukaryota > Metazoa > Mollusca > Bivalvia > Mytilida > Mytilidae > Mytilus > Mytilus edulis. Next base: position 59,048,477 of record NC_092348.1, read on the forward strand.
GTTCCCAGATATGATCTCTGTGTTTCATCTCATAGAGACATAACATGAGAATGTTACCAGTATAGAAAAAAATGGTAGCGCTGACAATTTAATTCTTAGGAGGTCCAACAGTGGAGGTAGGGGTAGTATAGAATTTAAGTATAAGTTTAAGCTCTTAGAAGTTCAGGACATATAAATGTTGAAAATATGCCGGACAGCCCTATATTTTGACTATTCAGTTTGGGTTATTTTGGGAGAAAAACGAAAAAAACTGCGTCCGGATATTTTTCCGTCATTGGACGAAATTTTAAGTCAGACGACATCCGGTTTGCGTTTTTTCTTTACTTTGTACATACCAAAGACTATGAATAACGTGTATTTGCTTTCTGCTATCATTTTCAAGTTTACTATCCACGACGGTCACTGAGTTTATAAATTAGAGAGGGTCTATATAATATGTCAATGACCGATCGATTAGAAAATTGAGAGTTGATAGTTAAAAGCAAATACTCTTTATTAATAGTAATGTATGTTCATAATATACAGATAAACGCTAACATTATTGAAATCAATATAAAAAAAAATTATAGGAGTTTTGGAGGAAAAAAAATTAGGAGCCGGGCTAGAATTTTTTTTAGTAAGGTATGTTGATAATTTACTAAATGTATGTTCATATTGAGATAAATAGAAAAAAAAAAATGGAAATTTTTGGGGGAAAAGAGACGGGTTTGAAAAACAATTGTCCTTTCCCCAAGTACCTCTAACTTTTATTACTTTTCCTGAAATTTCCAGTCATTATTTTTTTTACAAAAATTCATCCTACAACACTTTACAAACTTTCAACCACACTCTGGATGCCCGCGATTTCGCGGGTGTGCTCTAGCATTTATCATCCTTGCTTAAAGTCATATGAAACGAGTGAGTGGTGAAAAATAATGTTTATCCAATTCTTGAACCAATGCATGTATATATCATAAACTTAGTCCTCTGTGCACGATTTTATCATTATTTTCGCAAATATATCATATAATCGTCAATTTTTTTTTCTCTCTGTTTGTTATGATTTAAAAAATATGGCTGCTCATTAAAAGCCGTGTTTTGAAGCCGAGTTTTACCGATTGTCACCTTATAGTAAACAAATCACAAAAAGCATGGGTATTGAGCACGTGTTTAACATGTATAATCAGATATTTGTTTATTTCAATGACAGATCCATGCGTATTGCGATACCGGATTTTTACGAGGAGGGTTACGCTCGGGTCACTATGCATACGGAAAATATGTCGGCGAATTGCTTCCTGGAAGCAAGCAATTAAAAATAAGTAAACTTCTTCTAAATGTGAACAAATTAAAGAATTTTCCTCAGAAAAAAGTATATGTACATAAGTTGTATAATGAAAACTATCCATTTAGTTTTAAAAAACATATGCATATTTTGTTTTTAATTTGAGGTTTCTTATGACTTTAAAGTATTTCAGTTTGGGTTATTTTGGGAAGAAAACGAAAATATAGGCGTCAATATATTGTTTCCGTCATCGGACTGACTTTTTGAGATATATATAAGACTCCCGCTGCTCTTTAAGCCTGTTTTGAAATTGAACATAATTTGCATAAGACTTAGTACTTGGGACAGAACAATTATTTTTTGCGTTTTTCTGTATTCTATTATATGGTAATCATACATATACTATAGATAAAGTGTATTTGCTATTGATATATATTATCAATTCCAATAGTTTAACTTTCTATTCACGGCGGTCACTGAAATATTTCTCACGGTATACTACAAAATTAACTATATACTATGAAAAATTTGCTATAATTTACTATAAATTCAAATAGTTTACTGGTGTGACTTTTAATATATTGGTGACCGTTTTATATAGTAATTATAGTTTATATATATGTATGATCATAGTATACAGAAAAACAAAAAGAATAAAAATTGGTATTTGGAAAAAAGGGGGAGGGCAAAAAAAAAAATAAATGTGCCCATTCCCCAAGTACCTTTGATTTTTGATACCTTCCCTGGAATTCTCCAGTCATAATATTTTTTACAGTTTACATACGCTCTATTTCCCCGCGATTTCGCGGGTGTGTTCTAGTATCTATAAAGTCTATAAATGCATACAGATGCTTTCAGTTGAGCCGAAACAGATATCATTTCATAACAATAATTAATTCTTCAATCCACCATTTTTAATATCATTTTTAAACTTGAGGAAGGTTAATTATTTATATAATTAAAAAAGGGAATTTAATTAAAGTTTTATGTCTCTTTTTTCAGAGAATACTTAACAATTGAAATAAAACATTGATTATATACTATTAAATTTGCAGGACTCGATATATAACTAAACTTGTTCAATATTGGACGCATCGTGAAAATCTCCGGATAAAATTTTGTTTTTATTTGATCGATTAAACTTTTAAAAATACCGGTAATAAATAAAAAAAATTGTCATCATTTTGTTATTATTACAAAAGTCCTTGTTAAAATTCTGTGTTAAGATTGATGACTGCGACAAATCTTTGCATCCGACCTCACTATTATCTTTTGATAAGTTATTTTTCTTCACAAACTTACTGTTCGCAGGAACGTGTTTTTATTCAGTGTATTTTATTTAACATTATAGGATTACATTTTGATTGGACATTTTACTCTTAATTTTCATTTCTTAATGTCACCATGAATTTTTTTCTAACTTTACTTCCCTGTTTCGTTAGGCACGTTTTTCCGACATAGTCGGTATAGTTTCGGTTTGTGCCCTTTGAACTTAACTATGGCAACAGAATACGCATGCTCGAAAATCCTTTCTGTAATTGGACAAAATGCTGTCATGGTGGGTGATTTGGTTGTGTTTGAAAAAAAAACGTCTCGTTAATTATATCGTGATGGAAAGCAAGTGAAAAACTATAAATATTTGAACTAGATCGTACAAAGATTTATATTTTTATTAAAATAATTGTTTCTCCAATAGCTCTTTGCATCTGTGACAGCTGTTTATTCGGGACAATTATATAATTTTTAATGTAAACTTTGTTGAACGAACGAACATGACTTTTAGAACGCACCTACGCATGTGGGATTTCCGCGGGGTTTTGGTGAATGTAAACAGAAAGATACGAGTCGAGGACCGAGAATACTGAACACAAACAGAGAAAACGTTATTTAAATGGTATCTTTGTGCTTCTGAAGGTTATCGAAATGATAGTTTTAAACATATACTCAAATTTAAATACGTCGGATATCTTTTTTAAAGATAGTTCTTGTTAGTACTTTGCCACTATTCATAATTTGGTATACACATTATAAACAATTTTAAGCGATTCATGTTTATGAGATATAACAATCGAAAGATATTAATATCACAAATTGTTTCCTTTATTCTATTTTTAGAAAAGGAAATACGAAGTTACAGTTTAGAGGATAATCTCTAATAATAAAACAACGTCACGACAAAAAAAAGGAGAAGACACAAAGAACGTTTAACAAATATGTACTCCAAAATCTTGAAAACGTAAGATTGCACAACAGGAACCAAAATTAAAACCAGGGGAACACAGGTTAATTAAATAAAATGTGGTAAAAGCGATAAAGAGAAAAAAATGCATGAAATTTTATTTACGCATTCAGAGAACACATAGGCCGTTTTTTTTTTTTCGTTTGAATAGTTTCACAGTTTGTCAAGTCGGGGCAATTATCTCACTATACGATATTGGTATTGCTCATTGTTAAAGTCTGGCATTTGGTCTCTGGTGGGTACAGTTATTGTAGTTGTCTCCCCTGGCAATCATACCGATCTCTTTATTTTTAAGTACATACATGTTTTGCATTTTTTCTTTTTTTTTTCATGTCAAATATATTTTGTTAAGGGATAACGATACTTTATAAAAAAAAATAATAGATATAAATTAATTTCCTACAATTTAATTACATTGGCCGCATTAATATTATAAGTGAAAGTTGGAAAACCCGTTTAACTGTGGTTAAAATGCCATTTTTAGTTATGTCTTAAGGTCATTCAAACTACTGTAAGTTGGCTCATCCCATAACTAATCAATTACATACCTTGACATGAATAGCACGACAGATGTTACTTGTGGAGCAGAAACTGTCGCGCCTTCCGGAGCATCTGTGTTCACCACCCCTCCCGCCGGTGTTTGGTTGGGTTCCTATTATTTTTCTGTGTAATGTTTTGTTACATTTTTGAGGGGTCTTTTTTTACCATAGTGTTGTCTGTTTTTTTTAATGGACTTATATTTTTTTTATTGCACCTTTGGTATCGTCTCTCTCTTTTATTCGTCAACCCCTCCCCCTTCCCCACATACACAAAACACCACCCCAGACATAGTCATATTATCAAATGTTATTCATTATGAAGCGCTTTATTGGAGTGTAATTTTTAATTTTCCTTTATTTTTTTACCAATATGCTAATTTTCATGTACATGTACAACAATTTATAGATTTTTTTTG